>NW_026866390.1:0-40733 GCF_026571515.1 Ruditapes philippinarum
ACATGTATAACTGTTCGGTAGGAAACGCACCATCATATTTAATAGAGCTTTTGTCTCATCAAGTGTCAAAACGAACCTTAAGATCATCTGAATCCTCAGTTGGTTGTTATGTTGTTCCTTTTAATAAGAAGAGGACTTTTTCTGACAGAGCTTTTAGCACGATAGGACCAAAATTGTGGAATGAACTACCTATTAATATGAGAAAATGTGAATCTGTTGAAATTTTCAAAAGACAACTGAAATCATTTTACTTCAAGGACTTTTTTGCACTTTTTTAAGTGACGCTGAAGGCATTGTCTGTTCCTAATTGTTTTATGCATGTTTGTATATTTCTAGTGTTTTTTTATTATTTTCAATGTATAATAATATAATAAAGTCTAGCCCATGTGTTATCATGTGCAGGGGTGCAGGGGTGTAGATTGTTACATGTTGGTGGGGATTGACCCAATCACTGTGACCGTCGCACTGCTGGGAGTATTGTGTATGGTAGCACTGGGAGTAGCACATATAAGGTATATAGCTGTACAACGCCATTGAATATGTATTCTATATGTAGAAATAGGCGTTAAATCAAGTTTTCAAGTTTCAAGTTTCAAGTTTCAAGGATATATATAAAGTAAATCCTTAAATTTGAGAAGAACCTAGCCGTATTGTGTCAAATGATTAGGTGTCTAGCTTTAAAATTGTATTATACATAATTATTTTACCCTCCCTTTTCATGATAAGATAGACCAGTTTGTTTCGCAAATCGACATAGATAGAACTAAGCGGTTGACAATATGAAATAATAATTTCCTGTATAAGTTATTGTCTCAATAAATTGTTTTTTATAGATTCGCGATAACGATGTTGAGCAATTTTGTTGGAGTAATTGAATACATTCCAAGGAACGGAAAATATCTTCCGCTAAATTTTAACATAGCCATTACGTAATAATGAGATCAAGAACATTAATAGTATTGACAATAGCTCTTTTTTCGGCGTAGCTATTAGTTTTTAAATTGTTTGACTTTTGTAACCAAAGCAATAAGTATGTTACCATGGTTAAAATAAGCAGTACAAATATTGTATAATTAAAGTTCAATCGTCTGTCAGTATACAAAAATCAAACATTTTCACATTTTATAGTAATTGACTAAACAAGTCAATTATGCGTACAATTAAACACAATTCGAGGATTGATAATGGCCCGATGTACTTCCGGTAGTCAGAGAACCCAACTAATGGTCTTAATTTTCAATATAACCGCCCTCTACATCAATGCACTTTGCCTACCTGTGCTCAAACTTGTTTAACCCTTCAAAATAGAACTCTCTATTTTGGTCCGCAAATAACTCATTGACCGCCTCCATGACACCTTCAATGCTTCCAAAACGTCTACCACGAAGCATGGTTTTCAGTTTCTGTTACAGGTAGAAGTCAGAGGGGGCCAAGTCCGGAGAATATGGAAAATGGGGAAGAATGTCAAAGCCGCAGTCAGTTGCAGAAACCGTCGCAACTTGGGATGTGTGAGCTGGCGCATTTTCGAGCAGGAGCAGAACACATTGAGTCAGTTTGCCACTCCTTTTACGCTTGATTTCTTGGCGCAGGCGTCTCAATTTGTCTGCATAGTACGTATTGTTTATGGTACAACCTTGCTCAAGATAGTCAATCATAATATTATCCCCTTACTATCCAAACAAGAGGGCCATGATGGCCCTGAGGTCGCTCACCTGTATATAGGCCCACCCAACCCCCATCCCCCAACGTTGCAGGGCCAATTTAACCCAAGGGCTTTTATTTGCACAAACTTGGTAGACACCCATAAGAAGATGTTTCATGCTAAACATCTAAGCTCTAGCTCATTGGGCTTTTTAAAAGAAGATTTTTTTTTAAGTTTTTACTATACACATATAGTTAAAAACAATGACACCCTGGGTCCGGGCCAGTTTTGACCCCAGGGCTTTTATTTGAACAAACTTTGTAGACACTTACTAGAAGATGTTTCATGCTTAATATCTAAACTCTAGCTATTTGGGTTTTTTCAAAGAAGATTTTAAGTTTTTGCTAAACATAGATAAAGAAAATCAATGACCCCCGGGGCGGGGCCAATTTTGACCCCAGGTCTTTTATTTGAACAAATTTTGTAGACACTCACTAAAAGATGTTTCATGCTTCATATCTTAACTCTAGCTATTTGGGTTTTTTCAAAGAAGATTTTTTAAGTTTTTACTATACACATATAAGGAAAATCAATGACCCCCGGGGCGGTGCCAATTTTGACCCCAGGAATTTTATTTGAACAAACTTGGTAGACACCTATTAGAACATGTTTCATGCTAAATATCTTAGCCATAGCTCTTTGAGTTCTTTAAAAGAAGATTTTTTAAGTTTTTACTATATGCATAAAGGGAAAATCAATGACCCCCGGGGCGGGGCCAATTTTGACCCCAGGGCTTTTATTTGAACAAACTTGGTAGACACCTATTAGAACATGTTTGATGCTCAATATCTTAGCCATAGCTCTTTGAGTTCTTTAAAAGAGGATTTTTTAAGTTTTTACTATATGCATATAGGGAAAATAAATAACCCCCGGGGCGGGGCCAATTTTGACCCCAGGGCTTTTTTTTAACAAACTTGGTAGACACCCATTAGAAAATGTTTCATGCTAAATATCTTAGCTCTAGCTCTTTGGGTTCTTTAAAAGAAGATTTTTTAAGTTTTTACTATATGCATATAGGGAAAATCAATGACCCCCCGGGGCGGGGCCAATTTTGACCCCAGGGCTTTTATTTGAACAAACTTGGTAGACACTCACTAGAAGATGTTTCATGCCAAATATCTAAGCTCTAGCTCTTATGGTTTTTTAAAAGAAGATATTTAAAGTTTTTTCTTTCGGTTGCCATGGCAACCAGAGTTCTGCATTGAATTAAATTCTTTGAACAATTTTTAAAGGTGACCACCAAAGGAACATTCCTGTGAAGTTTGGATGAAATTGGCTTAGTGGTTTATGAGGAGATGTCATTTAAAGTAAAAGTTTACGGACGGACGACGGACGGACGGACGCCGGACGAAAAGCGATCACAAAAGCTCACCCTGTCACTTTGTGACAGGTGAGCTAAAAATGAAGCCATCATCTTTCCTGCTGATAACACACTCTTGAATTTCTTCGGAGGGGGCTGAGTCAGGGTGCTTCCACTGCATGCTCTGTTTCTTGGATTCTGGATCGAAGTGATTGACCCATGTTTCATCTTGAGTTACGATCCGTTAGATAAAACCAGGTTCATCTTTGTAGCGAGACAAACGATATTTTGAAATGTCAAGCCTGGTCCGTTCCTGGTCGTCTGTCGACTGTCTGGTGACCCATCTAGCGGAAACCTTTGACATGCCATAGACATCAGTCAGAATTGCCTGAACTGAACCAAAGCTTATACCCACTTCCCTAGCAATTCTTCGCAGGTCTCGCCTTCTGTCGCACATGACCAGATCGTACACAGCTTCGGCAGTTTCATCGTTTGCGACCTCTTTTGGTCGCCAAGGCCGCTCACCATCTTGAATGCTTTCCCTGCCCCTCTAAAATTCAGCAGCCCATTTTTTTATCACAGTGCCATATAAAGGAAGGGGACTCCTACGCAAGTGTAAACATGAAGTCTTTATGGATTTCCTTTGGGGACATCTCTTTCTTACAGACGTACTTAATGACGAATCTGATTTACACGTTCTCCATCTGCTCTAAATGACACACCCATCTACTGACCAAAGTGTGTTTTATGTTACTTAATCTGTGTAATAGTGTAAAACAGAATCCCTAAAGAAAGCCCAACACAGCAAAATTGTAAAATGTTGCAGGCTCGGTTTGATTGAGCCTGTTCATTGACGGTACTGTCAAGTGCAAACTACCGTCCACGCTCCCAAGCACCGGCTTAAGCAGAATTCAACATTTAAACACGAAATGGTAAAATTGTGAATTTAGAAACATCCGCAGATGTGTTCATACGGCGGTTATCATGGAACCTTCAATGTGACACAGTAGTGTCATTCCATAAAAGTGGCTTATGGTCCCCTAGTAAAAGAATGTAATAGAAAGCGTGTGCTTTAAACGAGAAAACAATGGGCGGAACTAAATAAAATGAAATTTTGAAAGGGGATCTGAGGTTATGAAGCCTGCATATCACAGACAAGACGTCAAATACAAATGCAAAAAGCAGGCAACATATCCTAAGGGTGATTATACAGTATTCAAGTAGGAATACTGGAACCACCCAAATTGAAATAGACCAAATACAAGAAACTAACAAGCAAATTCGTTGAATTTATATCCCCCGCCGAGTACTGGTTATTACTAACACAACAACTAAAGACATAAGGCTTTATTTATATATGTATCATGGCATAAACAGTAATATTCTTTGAACTTGATAAATATTCAGGGCAATAACAGAGCCATAACTCTGTGTTAAATAGTAATATCTGGAAATGCCAATGAGATGTATGCATACTGTATAACTAATCAAGGGCCATAAATCTGAGTTATGACTGTCTGACCTGAACATGGCGACTATATGCACATCTCCTCTTCGTATCCCATAAAGTTTCATTGAATTTCAGCCAGTAGTTACAGCGAAGTAGCACGGAAACGATTATTGCTCTGGTTGTATACTGCATAAGTTATCAAGGGCCATAACTCTAAGTTAAAATGTCTGACCCAAACAAGGTGACGATATGCGCATCTCCTCTTAATATTGAAGGTTCCCATACAGTTTCATTGAATTCCAACCAGTTTTGTTTGTTTGGATTTTACGGCACGTCAACACATAAATGGCCATATCGTGCCGAATGCTATAATAGGCTTAAAATATTATGTAAAACTTTGTAAATGATAATAAAAAAGAGCCAATCAGATCCTTGAATACAAGTTTATCTCTTTCAAATAATCGATGATGTTTTTTGATGGAATTGTATTAAAGAGTTCTTTGAGTGAGTTTACATTATAAAATCTGTTACAGGTCTGTGAAAAATCATGACATTCCAGAAGAAAATGCTTGACAGTAAAATTTTTATTACACCCTACACAGAAAGGGGCATTGTCATTCGTGAGGAGATAAGAATGGGTAACTTTAGTGTGTCCAATTCGGCATCGAAGAATAACTGTTTGATCATGGCGGTTTGATAGAGATGGTGACACATCAAGAGATGGGTTTATATCATGAAGATTATTAAAGACAGCATTGTCCCAATTTGCTTTCCATTCAGATGAAACGAGTTTATTTATAGCCGTTCTAAAATCAAAAGCAGGTAACAATAAGTCAGTTTTT
Source organism: Ruditapes philippinarum (assembly GCF_026571515.1). Lineage (NCBI taxonomy): Eukaryota > Metazoa > Mollusca > Bivalvia > Venerida > Veneridae > Ruditapes > Ruditapes philippinarum. The sequence goes on from NW_026866390.1 coordinate 5,295, forward strand.
TGAACCAGTAGTTGTAGAGAAGTAGAGCAGAAACAAATATGTTTCTATATACATACTGCATAACTAATCAAGGGCCATAACTATGAGTTAAAATGTCCGACCCCAACAAGGCAATGATATGCGCATCTTCTCTTGGTATTGAAGGTTCCCATAAAGTTTTGTTGAATTCCAACCAGTAGTTGCAGAGAAGTAGCGCGGAAACGATTTTTGCTCTTTATGCATACTGCATAACTAATCAAGAGCCATAACTCTGAGTTAAAGTGTCTGACCGGAACAAGGCAACGATATGCGCATCTCCTCTTGGTACTGAAGGTTCCCATAAAGTTTCGTTGAATTCCAGCCAGCAGTTGCAGAGAAGTAGCGCGGAAACGATTTTTACTCTATATGCATAATGCATAACTAATCAAAGGTCATAACTCTGAGTTAAAGTGTCTGACCGGAACAAGGCGACGATATGCGCATCTCCCCTTGGTATTGAAGGTTCCCATAAAGTTTCGTTAAATTTCAGCCAGTAGTTGCAGAGAAGTAGCGAGGAAACCATTTTTACTCTATATGCATACTGCATAACTAATCAAGGGCCATAACTCTGAGTTATAGTGTCGGACCGGAACAAGCCGACGATATGCGCATTCCCTCTTGATATTGAAGGTTCCCATAAAGGTTCGTTGAATTTCAGCCAGTAGATGCAGAGAAGTAGCGCGGAAACGATTTTTACTCTGTATGCATACTGCATAAATAATCAAGGGCCATAACTCTGAATTAAAGTGTCGGACCAGAACAAGCCGAAGATATGCGCATCCCCTCTTGATATTGAAGGTTCCCAGAAAGTTTCGTTGAATTCCAGCCAGTAGTTGCAGAGAAGTAGCGCGGAAACGATTTTTACTCTATATGCTTTTGTTTGTTTGTTTGGATTTTACGGCACGTCAACACATAAATGGCCATATCGTGCCGAATGCTAAAATAGGCTTAAACTATTATGTTAAACGTTGTAAATAAAAATAAAAAAAGAGCCAATCAGATCTTTGAATACAAGTTTATCTCTTTCAAATAATCGATGATGTTTTTTGATGGAATTGTATTAAAGAGTTCTTTGAGTGAGTTTACATTATAAAATCTGTTACGGGCTTGTGAAAAATCATGACATTCAAGAAGAAAATGCTTGACAGTAAAATTAACATTACAGCCTACACAGAAAGGGGCATTGTCATTCGTGAGGAGATAAGAATGGGTAACTTTAGTGTGTCCAATTCGGCATCGAAGAAGAACTGTTTGATCATGGCGGTTTGACAAAGACAGAGATGGTGACACATCAAGAGATGGGTTTATATCATGAAGTTTATTAAAGACGGCATTGTCCCAATTCGCTTTCCATTCAGATGAAACGAGTTTATTTATAGCCGTTCTAAAATCACAAGCAGGTAACAATAAGTCAGTTTTTTGAAAATTTAAAGCTTGTTTAGCTAAAGCATCTACTTTTTCATTTCCTCGTATACCTACATGACTTGGAATCCAATATAATTTAACAGATTTTATTTTAAGTATATCATGAAATCGCAAAAGAAGTTTCTTTATCATGATATTGTCAGATTTTTTATTTTTAATGGATATTAAAACAGAAAGCGAGTCAGAAAATATCACAAATTTATCATGCTGTTCTATGTATGACAATGCTAAATCTATAGCTTTTGCTTCAGCAGTAAAAATTGATGCATTATCTGGTAACCTCATACTAGATGTAAAATCATTTTCATACACAGCCGCACCTACTTTGCAACCTTCCTTTGAACCGTCCGTATAAATATGTATAAAATTTTCATGTTCTTCCTTAATTGCTAGAAACTTCTCTTTGAAATGTTCATGTGATGTCTTTTTTATATTTGAAAGGTTAATATTTATTTCAGGGGAATTATAAAATTCTGGAAACAAAGTGATCCCTCGGAAGCATTAACCCCAACAAAATTACATAAGAATTGCAGACTCGGTTTGATTGAGTCTGTACATGAGAGATAATGAATGAGTGCAACATCCCTCACGCCCCCTAGCACCGGCGAGCGGTACTCAATTCTCAACACTTAATAGTGCTGGCATCAATGATCCCGAAGGACCAGAAAATATAACAACACTGAAGTGAAGTACGGGGCAACTTTTTACAGCTGCCACACAGCACTTGACACCTGCTGTTGTGAAGTACAAAATTCTGGAAACAAAGTGATCCCTCGGAAGCAAGTCCAAGGTGGAACATCCTCATCGTCATTTTGAAGGATACTGACAGGATTAATTTTAAGTTTATCTAAATCATCTTTTAAACGAAGGCCTAATGGTTTAATTTCCTTTGGTTTGTTAACAAATTTTTCAATATAATTTGGTTTGAAAATAATATTTTTGGCTGGATTTTTGCTATTTGATTAAATTCTAGTTGCATATTGAAGTGATAGCTTTTTTCGACGAAGTTGAAGCGATGGTTCCCCAGCTTCCGCATATAGACTTTCTACAGGTGAGGTGCGAAATGCACCTAAAGCTAAGCGTAAACCCTGGTGATGTATGGTATCTAGCATTTGAAGATATGATTTTCTTGCAGACCCATATACAACAGAACCATAATCTAATTTTGATCGGGTAAGACTTCTGTATAATTTCATACTGCATAACTAATCAAGGGCCATAACTCTGAGTTAAAGTGTCGGACCGGAACAAGCCGACGATATGCGCATCTCCTCTTGATATTGATGATTCCCATAAAGTTTCGTTGAATTCCAGGCAGTAGTTGCAGAGAACTACTCCGGAAACGAAATTCGGACGGACGGATAGACGGACGGACGACGCCAAAACAATATCCTCCTCCCGATTCCATCGGCGGGGGATAAAAATACCATCTTATATGTAAACACAATAATGTCGTGCTGAACGATCTTCAAGGATCGAAAATATAACATCATTGATTAAATGTACGGGGAGACTTTCCACAGCCGCCACACGGCACAAATAACACGGATGTGACAATGAAATAGTGTAAAACAGAATCCCCAAAGAAAGCCCTACACAGCAAAATTGTAAAATGTTGCAGGCTCGGTTTGATTGAGCCTGTCCATGGACGGTACTGTCAAGTGCAACTACCGTCCACGCCCCCTAAAACCGTGTGTAACTCGGTCAGCAATTTTCAAATAAGATATAGGTAGCGACGTATCGTGTGTAAATGTCAGTGTAGTGGCTAGAAATATATCGGGCCGAGAACTTTTCGATCATACCTCATATAATTTCAAACGCTGCCCTGGAATATTTAAAACCATGCAGATAGCGTAACCAGTTCATATAATATATTAACTACAACCTTAATATTAATTTGCTTGATCATTAAATTACATACGATTCTTGAAATGATCTTGTCAGAGAGGCTAACAATTTTCTGGAAAAAGATTTTGTTTCATCTAGTTTTAAATTAATTTATGTCCCATGTTTTTATCACAAGTATTTTTAATAACAAAGCGTCTTAACGGATAGTTCAGATATTAAATGTTAAGATATTAAAAGTAAAAAGGAGAAAAATGTACCTTTGTTTTAATATTTAATTAATGAATTTCTCTGCGTGTGACCACAGTTGATTTTAAGGAAATTATTAACAGTAATTATCAATGTTAGGGAATTTTCGTAAAGGTTTTCTACGCCACAACTTATCACAGCCTCTTGAAATTTGGTTTACATCATTTACACGAGATCCCATACCGTAGGATTCGATTTCAGGTGTGTCGCTTATCCACTTCCTATTTACTGACTTAGTTAAATTTCTGATATTAATGTTTTTTTGTTTGTTTGAATTTTTACGGCACGTCAACACATAACTGGCCATATCGTGCCGAATGCTATAATAGGCTTACAATATTATGTAAAAAATTGTAAATGACAATAGAAATGAGCCAATTAGATCCTAGAATACAAGTTTATCTCTTTTAAATAATCAATTATGTTTTTTGATGGAATTGTATTAAAAAGTTCTTTGAGTGAATTTACAGAATAAAATCTATTACGGGCCTGTGAAAAATCATGACATTCAAGAAGAAAATGCTTGACAGTAAAATTTTCATTACAACCTACACAGAAAGGGGCATTGTCATTTGTGAGGAGATAAGAGTGGGTAATTTTAGTGTGTCCAATTTGGCATCGAAGAAGAGCTGTTTGATCACGGCGGCTTGACATAGATAGAGATGGTGACATATCAAGAGATGGGTTTATATCGTGAAGTTTATTAAAAACGGCATTGTCCCAATTTGCTTTCCATTCAGCTGATACGAGTTTATTTATAGCCGGTCTAAAATCACAAGCAGGTAACAATAGGTCAGTTTTTTGAAAATTTAATGATTGTTTAGCTAAAGCATCTACTTTTTCATTTCCTCGTATTCCTACATGGCTTGGAATCCAATATAATTTAACATATTTTGATTTTAGTATATCATGAAATCGTAAAAGATGTTTCTTTACCATGATATTGTCAGATTTTTTATTTTTAATGGATATTAAAACAGAAAGCGAGTCAGAAAATATCACAAATTTATGGTGGGTATGCTGTGCTATGTATGACAATCCTAAATCGATAGCTTTTGCTTCAGCAGTAAAAATTGATGCATTATCTGGTAACCTCATACTAGATGTAAAATTATTTTCAAACACAGCCGCACCTACTTTGCAACCTTCTTTTGAACCGTCCGTATAAATATGTATAAAATCTTCATGTTCTTCCTTAATTGCTAGAAACTTCTCTTTGAAATATTCAGGTGAATTTGATGCCTTTTTTATATTTGAAAGGTTAATATTTATTTCCGGGGAATTATAAGTCCAAGGTGGAACATCCTCTTCGTCATTTTGAAGGATACTGCCTGGATTAATTTTAAGTTTATCTAAATCATCTTTTAAACGAAGGCCTAATGGTTTAATTATATAACCCCGAACAGAAACCGACTTTGTTCTATTGAAGTTCAAATAAATATGTGAGGTGAACATTTTTGATCATTTAATGCGTGCACTTTAGGTCTGAGTAATACAGCTGGTAATGCTGCATTTGTTGCTGTCACACACCACTACTGTTTCTGCTTTAAACACTGTCGTCACCACGACGCCACCAAGACCACCACCGGTGACGTTGCTTCCACTGAAACCACTGACGCTGCTGTTGATACTGTTGTTGTTGCCACTTCTACAGTTTCAGCTATTGCTCCAAATACTTTTTATCCAATAACTACTTGTACTGCTGTAAATCTCGCGATAATCCACTTTATGTATATGTAGATGAAGGGGCTACGTTTTAGTATCAAGACCCTTTATTTATTATTTATTTATAATGATGAGGCACGAAGTAAAAACAACGTTTATTTTCCTCAGATTTTGACAACTCCCAAAATAAAGACTCTGGTATCATTTTATTTCGTGCACTTGAGTCAAAATATTAGTTTAAACATATATATTTTGAAGTGATTGTAATAAAAAATACATTAATTTTATATGAATTACTGTTGTTGGCACGATGATCTTGTTTGGTGGTGGAATTCGGAGAACGTAGTGATAAACCCAAATGCCCGGCCCCATCCCAAACTCACGTGCGCCCATGTCAGGATTCGAACATGGGTCGTCTTGGTGAGAAGCAAGCGCGCTTGCAAGTGCGCTTACCGGACAACCTACCCAGTAGTGATAAAGTGGGACCCGTGGGCCATTGTTTTGTCTAAAGAATATTGACTTGGTCTTAATTTTATTTGGTTTAAATAAATCCTTACGCAGGCCAAACCCTAATAGCATTTTAAAAAACGATACAGTAATCAAGTTGTTGAATTAATCGACACAATCTAAGCTAAAGGCGCCATTTTAATACATTTATTTGTCGCGGAGTTACAAAATATAGTGAGTTACATTTGTACTTGATGTTTTAACCGTATCTTTTAACATAACTCAAATGCTTGGTCTGTTGTCAAGGAGTATTTTAAACTACATCAAAGATGTAATACTTAATTAATTATAGTTCAGCAAGTAATGTATATATTAGTAATAAATCATTATTGGAATGTTTGTGTTGTTTGACAAGTATCGAAATATACAAATTGAGATGAAGCGTACAGATCCTGAGAATCATGCACTATTCAAAAACTGACCAGATTCATATTGCTCCAATGCAATTCATTCTGGGCGTAATGGCCATGAAAATTCGATGATTTAGCTATCAGCAGATGACTGATAAAATTGCCTAGAGAATCACAAAAATATTGAATGGAATATCCTGCATATGCCATGTATATGCAGGCTAGCCCCTGAAAGCAAGTGTTTCCTTGACATGCCTGTCGATGCTTTTTCTAGAGAAAAAGTACACAATAAAATAACAAGAATAAAGATCAACAAGGCAAATGCATCGTTCTCAGGACGCCGCCCCCGGACACACCCAAGCAGGACACCCAGAAGGTACCAAACAAGTAACTGGAGTGGACAAGGTACCAAACAAGTTCCTGGATTGGACACAAGGGCGAAAGGGACGGGAAACCACCATGAAATGAGTTTGTAGATATTTAAGCATTCAGCTTCACATATAATTGACTACGTTAGACAAAAATGAAGTGACTTAATATATTGCGTGAAACATTTCCTGTTGTCATCAATTTACCTGCTGACCTACTTTATTATTCAAAATTTTAAACGCCTATATCCGGTACGATGTTCACCCGTTATAAAAGTCGCCGCTGTGTTCGTTTTGACAATATATTTAAAACCAGGAGAGCTGACGCTTTGTGACTGTACAAACTTGAAAACTAAGAGGCTTTCATAAAATTTGACCCAGTGACCCCACATGACACAGTATCGAACTCGTCCGAGATTTCATTTATTTCATTACTGTGTAGTTTGTGAATATCAATCTCAAATTCTGACAAAGTTTCATCAAAACCAGATGAAAAGTGTGCCCTCTAGAGCGGATACATGCTGACTGTGGACTGACACCCCACGACGGACAAAATTGCAAACTAAAATTATCCTGACCATCGGCTTGTCCGAGCCATTATTTGTACACCACTTATTTTGAAATAGCTTGGCCCAAGCTATTGATGAGATTGTGTGTCGGAACACATTTGGGATCCCCAGGTTCAAGGTCTAGATCATAGTTAGAATGCAAAATAGATAAAATTTTGATTTTCCTCATGATTAAAAATGTTTTCAAGTTTGTACAGTCACAAAAAGTTAAAAATGAACAATTCAAAGACAGAGTTTATTCTTTTCGGAAGTCGTCCACAGCTGAATAAGTGTAACACCAAAGAAATCAATATATGTGGTAATGTTATTGAATCACAACATTGTATACGGTATCTTGGTGCTTTTTTGGATGAGTCGCTAAATTTCAAAGATCACATTAAAAGAAAGTGTAGAACTGCTATGTTAAACTATTTCAAGATCAAGAGCATTCGAAAGTATCTGACAAAGGGAGCCGCTGAAACACTTGTTTTATCTTTAGTAATATCCCATTTAGATTATTGCAACATCATTCTATACGGCATATCTCAAAATGAATTAGCCAAACTTCAACGTATTCAAAATATGTGTGCCAAACTGGTGTTAGGTCGTTCCAAGTATGATAGTTCTAAACAGGCATTATTCGATCTGCACTGGCTTCCAATTAAAGCACGAATCAGTTTCAAGATACTGACATGCATGTATAACTGTTCGGTAGGAAACGCACCATCATATTTAATAGAGCTTTTGTCTCATCAAGTGTCAAAACGAACCTTAAGATCATCTGAATCCTCTGTTGGTTGTTATGTTGTTCCTTTTAATAAGAAGAGGACTTTTTCTGACAGAGCTTTTAGCACGATAGGACCAAAATTGTGGAATGAACTACCTATTAATATGAGAAAATGTGAATATGTTGAAATTTTCAAAAGACAACTGAAATCATTTTACTTCAAGGACTTTTTTGCACCTTTTTAAGTGACGCTGAAGGCATTGTCTGTTCCTAATTGTTTTGTGCATGCTTGTATATTTCTATCAGTTTTTATTATTTTCATTGTACAATAATATAATAAAGTCTAGCCCATGTGTTATCATGTGCAGGGGTGCAGGGGTGTAGATTGTTACATGTTTGTGGGGATTGACCCAATCACTGTGACAGTCGCACTGCTGGGAGTATTGTGTATGGTAGCACTGGGAGTAGCACATATAAGGTACATAGCTGTACAACGCCATTGAATAAGTATTCTATATGTAGAAATAGGCGTTAAATCAAGTTTTCAAGTTTCAAGTTTGATTGCAGTTTGAAATAACTTGGCACAAATGTTTGTCATATTGAGACGGTGTGTCGCGCACAGGTTTGATGTTCTCAGACTCAATGCAAAGGTCAAATTGAGAAAGCATAAATAGTCATAATTTGGCTTGTCTGTGCCATGACGTCTACGCTCATGAACTATTACACTCATGATCAGTCGGGAATAGTTCCTTCGGGAACAAAAAGGTTGCCATTCAGTGCTACTTTTAAGCCAAGACCATTTCTTCTGACCCGTGTCAAAAACTTTCTACAGGGAAGCACTAAAGTACGGAATCGTAGTTTATCATTAAGATCCAAAGGGCGACAGTACGAGAACGCGATAGGTAGATGGCGACAGTGCGATTGCACGATGGCGATAATGTGAGAACGCGATAGCACAATGGCGACAGTGCGATAATACGAAAAAAATAACAAGAATAAAGATCAACAAGGCAAAGCAACGTTCACAGGACGCCGCCCCGGAACACACCCAAGCTTGACACCCAGAAGGCACCAAACAAGTACCTGGAGTGGATACAAGGGCAAAAGGAGCGGGACATGTAATGTGAAATAATATAAACAAAAACAGGCCCGTAAGGAATTAAAGGGAAAAGGGCTGTACGGGTGAAAAGGTGGGGGGGGGGGGGGGAATTAAAAATGGAAGGGGGGGGAGAAAAAATACCTACCGTCAACGACACTCCAACAAGACAGACATCACAAAACATGTAAACATCCAAAAACAAGTAACAATATAGACAAGAAAAACACGTGAAGGAAACACAAAGGGGTACCGCCTTGGAACGGTCAGTGGTAGTTAAACCACTGGGGAGTTTAAACCGGTTTTAGGCGCGCCAAACCTCACTCTTAGCCCCAATATGTCCAATGCGATAGTACGATAGCGATACTACTTTGGCGTTTTTGTCATCGTACTATAGCATTGTCTCCATCGTACTAACGAGTGATCGTCCTGTCGCCATCGAATTATTGCAATGTCGCCATCGTATTATCGTAATATCACCTGTGTGTTCACAAGATTTGTCGTGGTGTTCTAGTTTTTTACCCCTTGTGACCAGGATTCGAACTTGACCTAGACTTGGTCAAAGCAAACATTCTTACGACCAATTTTAATTGAAATTGGGTCATAACTGTGGCCTCTAGTGTTCACAAGGTTTTTCTAAGATTTGTCATGGTTACCTAGTTTTTCACCCTGCATGACCCAGATTTGAACTTGTGTGACGATATTTTATGTCACATCGAAGATTTATACTTGTGATGGAAATTAAAGATCAGAATTTTAAAAGTCAACGTAACTCTGACGGATTGTTTATGGTCAGAAGCTCAAGCGTCAACGTAACTCTGACGGAATATTGGTGATGTCAGCGTAACACTGACGAGCGAGGCCATAACTCCAAGGTTACTGCACACTGCATCTTCTTTAATCATGCATGTATTGTTTTATTTAAATCTGTCGAGTAATTTAGAAGTAACTGCTGACAAGAAAAACTAGCCTTTAATGAGTTACCGTCTTGAAACCGTTTTTTCTATTTTTAGTAACTATGACCTTGACCCCACCAGCCCCCCCCCCCCATATCAAACTTGACCTGTATCATCTTATGTTACACGTGTGTACCAAAAATTGTTCAAATCTGTCTAGCCTTTAAAAAGTTACCGTCTGGAAACCGTTTTTTTCTATTTTTAGTAGCAGTGACCTTGGCCACACCAGCCCCCATATCGAACTTGACCTGTATCTTCTGATGTAACACCTGTGTACCAAATATTGTTCAAATCTGTCAAGCCTTTCATGAGTTATCGTCCGGGATCCGTTTTTCTATTTTAGTAACAGTAACCTTGTCCCCACCAGCCCCATAATCGAACTTGACCTGTATCTTCTGATGTTACACCTGTGTATGAAATATTTTTCAAATCTGTCTAGCTTTTCATGAATTATCGTCCGGAAAAAATAAAACAAAAACAACAGACAGACCGACCGACAAGCTCACTCCTATATACCTCTAAAACTTCGTTTGTGGGGGTATAAAAATAAAACGAACAGAAATGAAACTAGACATTTTACCTCATTGTTATCTCATTTGTCGATCAATTCAAGCTATTGCGGACACTGAGTTTATTTGTTAAAAAATTCTGGAAACAAAGTGATCCCTCGGAAGCATTAATCACAACAAAATAACATAAGAATTGCAGACTCGGTTTGATTAAGTCTGTACAAAAACTCGTTTTGTTTTTATACCCGTTGGCATACAAATGTCATTGCCCTGGTAACCACACATTATTGGTTACAAGACATCAATCCATTGCTAACATGCAATTGGTGATGAAAGGCAAGTCTTACATAGAAAAATCGTCGATTACATTTAACAGTACAATGATATTGCGTGGAAAAATAACATGAACAAGAGAGTCCGTAGAACCAACGGATGCTCCATGAAGAGCACTTTTGTTACAACTAAATTATATTAATCAGTGGTGGGTCCTTAAATCTTAGCAAGAAATTTGGGAAGAAAGAACAAAAAAACAAGAATAAAGATCAACAAGGCAAAGTTCACAGGACGCAGCCCCCGACACACTCAAGTAGGGCACCCAGAAGGCACCAAACAAAAACCTGAAGTAGACATAAGGGTGAAAGGAGTGGGACAATCAAAATTCAAAGAGCCCTAACTCCATGAATAACTGAGAAACCAAATACAGCTGATAATATGCAATGCATATCCCTTCATTATAATAAAAGCTTCCAATAAAGTTTCATTGAAATCAAGATAGTAGTTGCAGAGAAATAGCACAGACAATCACACTATACATACAATACGAAGAAATATAAAAGGGCCATTACTCAGTGAATCTTGATAATAAAGCTTCCCATAAAGTTTTGTCGAATTCCTGCCATTAGTTGCTGAGAAATAGCCCTGTCAATAAATGTGGGACGGATGGAAGGACGCATGAACAAAGCGGTGCCTATATGCGTCACCTTTCTGGACAAACTATATTACGTTAGAAATATACTATGTAAGTGAAATTTAAAGCAAAGGCATAATACAGGATCTTTTTAGCTCACCTGTCACAAAGTGACAAGGTGAGCTTTTGTGATCGCTTTTCGTCCGTAAACTTTTACTTTAAATGACATCTCCTCATAAACCACTAAGCCAATTTCATCCAAACTTCACAGGACTGTTCCTTTGGTGGTCACCTTTGAAAATTGTTCAAAGAATTTAATTCCATGCAGAACTCTGGTTGCCATGGTAACCGAAAGACAAAACTTTAAATATCTTCTTTTAAAAAACCCTAAGAGCTAGACCTTAGATATTTGGCATGAAACATCTTCTAATGGGTGTCTACCAAGTTTGTTCAAATAAAAGCCCTGGGGTCAAAATTCTACCCGCCCCGGGGGGTCATTGATTTTCCTATATGTGTATAGCAAAAACTTAATCTTCTTTGAAAAAACCCAAATAGCTAGAGTTTAGATATTAAGCATGAAACATCTTCTAGTGAGTGTCTACAAAGTTTGTTCAAATAATAGCCCTGGGGTCAAAATTGGCCCCGCCCCAGGGGTGTCATTGTTTTTAACTATATGTGTGTAGTAAAAACTTCAAAATCTTCTTTTAAAAACCCAATGAGCTAGAGCTTAGATGTTTAGCATGAAATATCTCCTTATGGATGTCTACCAAGTTTGTTCAAATTATAGCCCTGGGGTTTAAACTGGCCCGCTCCGGGGGCCTATATACAGGTGAGCGACCTCAGGGCCATCATGGCCCTCTTGTTTTAAATAAATGCCAATATTTACCTTGACCTCCGAGATATGATCCTTGACCAATTTCAAAACACATAACATCTTTATGAGAAGCAATTGTAAAAATAAGAAAGTTTAAAGTGTTTCAACATAAAGAAAAACTTAAATCAGTCTCTTTTTTTCCACACTATGGCAAAATGTTCTCAAGGGGAAAACATTATGACATTCATTCCTAGTTGTTCTCCACAAGAATCACAAAATGTTAGATTTTATGGAACCCATGGGATTCTTTCAACGCCCTAACCATTTATGTCTGACAAAGCATCAGTTTCTCTCGGCAGCACATGTTGATGAATTCGGCAACCTGCACAACCCAGGTTCTTGGTTGAAGAACATCACCTCAATCTTCTTTGAGAATCCTACGACCGTAATGGTTATTGCACCAGTGATGAATATCATCAATTCCTCGAAAGTAACGGGCACAGCTTCATCTGCCAAAAGAAAAATGCAAGGATTGGAAATTATAACAGATCCTTAAAAATGTTAAAATACTTGTATTATCTTACAAAATAGATAAAAACAGAATCAAAAAGCTTAGTTTAAGGTACAAGTCCCATTTTTTCAGGTACATGTAGTCATGTACACTATAAATCTTTTCATTTTCATGATTTACACATAAACAAACATTCTATGTCCTGAAGTAATATCTCCCACCCAAACACTGTTCTCCCATCTGCCCTATAAATGTTTGATCCCTTCTCTGATCTTACGAATCTATACAAGGTATCAGACTCGACTTTACTTGTAACCTTCTTTGGTTTGTTACAGAATAAGGGCTTGAACACAACTTTATGTTCCTTCCCCATAAAACCAACAATCTCCTTGATTGTGAATCCCCTGTGATAGTACATAGCAACCTCATCCCTGGTTATAGAATCAGCTTGCATCTGAGTAAAAAATAAAATACAGATAGGCAGGGGGGAAATGCGGACTTACAGATTAACAAATGTAGTAGATATGTTCTAAATGGTGTACAGTCCGGAAGATTTTAAACAGACTACTTCATACTTGAAATACACTGAAATATATTTCATAACAGACTGGAGAATTGAAAATCGGGTCGGTCGAAACATCGGTTCCCTCGAAGTTTAGGCTCGGTCCCCTGCGACCTCGAGCGATCGCAGTTTTACTGTACCAGGAACCGTATTCACAAAGCTCCTCCTCTTTTGGGTACCTCTACGTGGTGAGGAGGAGTAACATATGTCCATTATGGAGGTGCGCTGCTGTACGCCTGTATGACGGACATATGGCCAACACCCAGACTGCCTGTTTGCCGTGGGCAGCGTCCCGTAACCTAGAAAAGAGGGTCCTGGTAGTTGAGGGATACCCAGGGATCTCCAGTACTCCCAACACACTGCTTTGGCCTCTGATTTAGGGTAGACGGGTGGCCAAGTGAGCCCGGCTTTTTGGTCAATCGGCTGGTCATGCCTTGCCCTTGGATATATATTTCTAAATCAGTTGCAGATTTCATTGAACTTACACGGTCCCGAAATGAATACAATTCAAAGCACATATTTTGATTCCTACTTGTGATTCTAGTATACCTTTCAATTCCTACTAAAACTGTAACTATGGGTGCCGTTATATTACAACAATCTTCCACATTTGCATTATAAATACAGTATAACATATCCAAGAAGGCGGTGGCTAATGGGCTAATTGTGTAAATTGTAATTATTTACAATCTATACGAGTATATCTCTCTGGTAGCCTTGTTGTGCGGAGTCTGGATATCCGTCTCCATCGCACATCCCCATGTTGGAGTCCGAGGTGGCTGGGGAACCCGGGAGACGAATTTTTCATATATTTATCATGGATTCCCAAACCAAAAAACGAAAATCGCAAGAAGATTCAATTTGTAACGATTCAGTTGATGGAAGTTTCTCCGTTTTTTGATAATTAAATCAAATAGCTCAAAATCACTAACTGAACTTAGCCCTTTCATTATAGAAAAACAACTTTCAGCTTTAATTGGTACGCCTAAATCTGTCAAGAAACTCCGCAATGGTGGACTCTTGATAGAGGTAGAGCGAAAGCAACAAGCAGAAAATATTTTGAAATGCACAACCTTCTTCAATATCGATTCAACTGCCACGCCTCACCAGTCTCTGAACTCCAGCAAGGGCGTTATCAAATGTGCTGACCTTGCTGGAATGGCAGAGAATGATATTGCTGAAGAGTTAAAATCGCAGCAGGTTTCAAATATCAAGCGCATTTATTCTACAAGAGATGGTAATAAAGTGCCAACGAATAGCCTTATAGTTACATTCTCTACACCCATTCTTCCATCATCGATTCGAGTAGGTTACCTTAACGTTCGCGTTGTGGTTTACATTCCGAACCCAATGCAATGTTACAAATGCTTCAAATTTGGTCATCATGAATCAAATTGTGCAAGGCAGACTATTTGCCGCAGATGCAGTTCAAACCATGACAAAAATGAGACTTGTAACGTCCCTGTTAAATGTGCCAACTGTGGAGGAGAGCATTACGCCACCTCCCTGTCATGCCCCTTGTGCTTAAAGGAAAAAGAAATTCTACGTCAGAAGTATACGCAAAATATTTCCTTTTAAGATGCACGAAAGCTTGTTGAATCACAAGGACCAAAACAACTGTCGTATTCAGCTGCAGTTACAAAGTCTGTTAAGATGGTTGACTCTGCAGTACAGGTCAACTTATGTCAATGCCCCCCAATTAAGTTACCATTACCTTCAAAGCATACAGCTTCACAAAGTAAGCAGTCTACCTCTGTGCAGACTCAGTCACCATTAATTATTTATCATTTAATGATTAACGTGTCGTTGCCCTGTCCTTTTTATGTTTGGGGTCCGCCTGGGCTCCTTGCCATTGGTTCTTGTTGCTGGGTCATATGGGGGTTGCGTTCATTGAACGCCGCCTTTCCTTGTTGATCTTGTTTTTCATATTTTCTCCAAAGAAGCAAACCGCAAGCATTCAAATAGCATCTTCTGAGAAAGTTATTCAAAAACAATCGCCTAAAGAGCGAATTGTCATCACAGATCGGTTGAAAAAAGCAATGCGGAACCCGATCAACACAGAAAATCGGTTCGATCCACTTCACGACACCCAATTGATGGAGGATGAGGATCTATACCTCTCCCCTCCTCCAACTCCGAATAGCAGAAGTCCAATAAAGTTTCCTAAATGATATAAATATTCTTTAAAATGGATAATAGAAGTCATTCTATCCTACAATGGAATTGCCGTGGTCTAAAGTCAAATTATAATGATCTACTTCTACTTTTATCAAAATTATCTCCAAATGAGACCATGTTATCTCCTAAAGATAATATCTCTATAAAAGGTTATACACTATATAACTATATATGCACTAGTAACGCCAGAACATCAGGTGGTACAAGCATTGCTATCGCAAATTGCGTTCCACAAAAAGAACTAAAACTTAATACAAGATTACAAGCCACAGCTGTGCAGGTGACCTTACATCGACCTCTAACAATTTGTTCTCTATACCTTTCTCCAAATATATCGGTAACAAGTGATGAACTTGAGAGTATTGTTCGACAATTACCATCACCTTTCCTTCTCTTAGGCGACTTTAATGCTCATAATCCTATGTGGGGCAGTACATCTACAAATAACAAGGGTAATATAACTGAAAAATTGATAGATAACTTTCAGCTTTGTTTATTAAACAATCGGTCACCTACATATTTACATCCAGCTACAGGTACGTTTTCTTGCATCGACCTCTCGATTGTCCACTCTGCTATATTCTTGGACTTCGATTGGAAAGTGTTAGATGACCAGTACGGCAGTGATCATTTTCCATTGTTACTTACATCAAATGACTCTATACCAGATGAAAGACGTCATTTTTTTAAATTTAAGAAAGCAGATTGGGAAACATTTTCTAGGCTCTGTTCCATTGATCTAACAAAAATGAATTTAATTTCACTTCTGCTGATATAGCTGAAACGTTTTTCTTCAGCATTACATACTATTGCCTGCAAAGTTGTTCCATTAACAAAAAATAATAGTAACAAAATCAAAAAGCCATGGTTTTAACGATAAATGTAAAAAAGCTGTTCGCATACGTAAAGCTTCACTAAAAAAAGTTTGAACATCGCCCTACAACAGAAACCTTGAAAATTATAGAATATTTAGAGCTAAAGCTAGAAGATCAATTCGTTTGTCTAAACGCAAATCCTGGCAATCATATGTTTCAAATATTAATTCAAATACTCCTATTAAGAAAGTCTGGGATGCAGTACGGAAAATTAGTGGTAAGTATAAAAAAAGTCCAATTGTTCAGTTAAAAACTGGTGATGGCCAATATGCCAAAATAAAAACGGATATTGCAGAAACTTTGGCTAAAACATTTGAAAAGAACTCTTCTTCAAACAATTATTCAAATGAATTTCAACAACACAAATGTAAAGCTGAGAAAGAACATATTAATTTTACCTCAAGAAATGACGAAGACTATAATTCCCTTTTCTCTATTGACGACTTAATTTATTCAATTAAAACTGCAAAAGACAGTGCTGCAGGCCCGGACGAAATTTACTACCAGTTTCTTAAACATCTACCGCCCCAATCTCTTGACTTGCTTCTTGAAATTTTTAACAGAATTTGGGTTTCTGGTGAATTTTCTAACACTTGGAAAAATGCGTTGGTTATACCTATCCTAAACCTGGAAAAGATTCAACTGACCCTACAAATTATCGCCCAATTTCACTGACAAGTTGCCTCTGCAAAACATTCGAGAAATTAAAAATAATCGCTTAGTTTAGTATCTAGAAAATAATGGAATTCTCACTATTTTTCAATCGGGTTTTCGTAAATTACGAAGTACAAACGATTATCTTGTACGACTTGAAATTTTATTAGAGACGCTTTTGTAAATAAACAACACCCGGTATCAATTTTCTTTGATCTTAAGAAAGGCTTATGATACTACTTAGAAATATGGTATCCTAAAATATCTAAAGGATGCTGGACTTAAAGGCAGACTTCCTCTTTTCATTTCTGGATTTTTTTAAACGATAGGCACTTTAAAGTAAGACTTGGTTCAACTTTTTCTGAGGATCACCAACAAGAACAAGGTGTTCCTCAAGAAGCATACTTCCTGTTACACTTTTTGGCCTTAAAATAAACAATATTGCTAGCGCTCTTACACCAGGCATAGATTGTTCTCTATATGTAGATGATTTTCTTATCTGCTATCGATCGAAAAGTATGAGAACAATTGAAAGGCAACTTCAACAAAATTTAGATAAAATCCAAAAGTGGGCAATAGAAAATGGTTTTAAATTTTCAAAGTCAAAAACTCAATGTGTTCATTTTTGTCGATTGCGAAAACACCATAATGACCCTGAAACTTTACATATCTGGTTCTAAAATTCCAGTAGTTGATGAAGCTAAGTTTTTAGGAATTATATTTGACAAAAAACTTTCTTTTATACCACATATTAAACATTTGAAAACTAAATGCCTTAAAGCTTTAAATTTACTTAAGGTTTTATCAAGTACAAATTGGGGATCAAATTCTTCCACATTACTGAAATTTTACAGAAGTCTTATCCGATCAAAATTAGATTATGGTTCTGTTGTATATGGGTCTGCAAGAAAATCATATCTTCAAATGCTAGATACCATACATCACCAGGGTTTACGCTTAGCTTTAGGTGCATTTCGCACCTCACCTGTAAAAAGTCTATATGCGGAAGCTGGGAACCATCGCTTCAACTTCGTCGAAAAAAGCTATCACTTCAATATGCAACTAGAATTTCATCAAATAGTAAAAATCCAGCCAAAAATATTATTTTCAAACCAAATTATATTGAAAAATTTGTTAACAAACCAAAGGAAATTAAACCATTAGGCCTTCGTTTAAAAGATGATTTAGATAAACTTAAAATTAATCCTGTCAGTATCCTTCAAAATGACGATGAGGATGTTCCACCTTGGACTTCTAATTCCCCTGAAATAAATATTAACCTTTCAAATATAAAAAAGACATCAAATTCACATGAACATTTCAAAGAGAAGTTTCTAGCAATTAAGGAAGAACATGAAAATTTTATACATGTTTATACGGACGGTTCAAAGGAAGGTTGCAAAGTAGGTGCGGCTGTGTATGAAAATGATTTTACATCTAGTATGAGGTTACCAGATAATGCATCAATTTTTACTGCTGAAGCAAAAGCTATAGATTTAGCATTGTCATACATAGAACAGCATACCCATGATAAATTTGTGATATTTTCTGACTCGCTTTCTGTTTTTATATCCATTAAAAATAAAAAATCTGACAATATCATGATAAAGAAACTTCTTTTGCGATTTCATGATATACTTAAAATAAAATCTGTTAAATTATATTGGATTCCAAGTCATTTAGGTATACGAGGAAATGAAAAAGTAGATGCTTTAGCAAAACAAGCTTTAACTTTTCAAAAAACTGACTTATTGTTACCTGCTTGTGATTTTAGAACGGCTATAAATAAACTCGTTTCATCTGAATGGAAAGCAATTTGGGACAATGCCGTCTTTAATAAACTTCATGATATAAACCCATCTCTTGATGTGTCACCATCTCTGTCTTTGTCAAACCGCCATGATCAAACAGTTCTTCTTCGATGCCAAATTGGACACACTTAAGTTACCCATTCTTATCTCCTCACGAATGACAATGCCCCTTTCTGTGTAGGCTGTAATGAAAATTTTACTGTCAAGCATTTTCTTCTGGAATGTCATGATTTTTCACAGGCCCGTAACAGATTTTATAATGTAAACTCACTCAAAGAACTCTTTAATACAATTCCATCAAAAAACATCATCGATTATTTGAAAGAGATAAACTTGTATTCAAAGATCTGAAATGGCTCTTTTTTTTCTTTTTATTTACAACGTTTTACATAATAGTTTAAGCCTATTTTAGCATTCGGCACGATATGGCCATTTATGTGTTGACGTGCCGTAAAATCCTAACAAACAAACAAATTCACAAAGCTTCCTATGAATGAAAATAAACTTGTGACTGTACTATAACATTTATTGTAAATATGTTTTATCAATATTAAACATTAGAATCATTATATATTTGTTAAAGTTCAACAATTAATATTTACCTCTATTTCGCCTCCAAATCCAAACGTAATTCCCTGAAAGGCTTCGTCTAATGTCTGCTATAACTAAATGTGACTGTGTATCAATGCAATGTAGCAAAACAATGCTATTTATAGATAAGTGATAACTGGTTAAATAGTTACGTAACAAGTTTCGTAACAAGTTAATCACTTACCACGTTATGTGTCGACGTGCCGTAAAAATCCAAACAAACAAATATCCAAAATATCGCTAACTGATAACTGGTTAACTAATTACGAACTAACTAGTTAATAACTTGATATTAAGCTGGTAAAATAATAAAAGGATGGCAGTTGTAGGCACTAACATGCATTTATTTCCCGTTATGATCTTTTATTTATTGAAAAAATTAACTTGTTACGTAACTTGCTAAACACATAACTAAGTAGTTAATTATAAGGTTAACTAGTTACGTAACTAGTTAACCTTTTAATTAACTAGTTAGTTATATGGTAAGATGGTGGCAGAAATATGCCACCATAATAACAACAACGATATATTTCTATTAGAAAAATAATGAACAAATTATTTCATTTAATATTATAACATGTTTTGAAATATCGTGACCATTTATTTACAAATCTTTTGCAATTTTATATCTAAATCAATTACAAACTGCATTTCGGTAAATGATTAATCAGTCAAACAAATAACTTCGAGTGTAAAACATTAATATCAAATAACAAATGTTGTTCTCTATCCCCTTTATGTTAACCAAATCATATTGCATTCAAGTAACAATATCTTTAATATAAAAACAAAGACTGTTTAGTTTTGAGTGTCTTCTTTAATTAGATATGTATTCTCCTCCTCCTCTAAAATTAGCTGTGTCAAAACAGAGGAGTGTATCAGGCATTGTTGAGTACTTTATTGATCCTACTGGTCTTGTACACACCCGTCCAATACTGGTTGTACAGCTGTGCACTCATTCGATATAATTCAGTTGGGATCTCGATAATGTACAACAACCTTCTAATAGAATATGCTGTTGTCTATTGCCCTTGTTTGGATATCGTTGTGTAATTAACAACATTCCAACCCATAAATTCTTCCGGACATTTGCTGTAGAAAGAGTGTGGATCTTAATCCTGATGGAATGCCTATTGACACGCTCGTGTTTTATTTTGTATCGGAACTTTTAAAAACTTTCAGAAGTCATCCCTGTTTGTTAAAGTAAGTGTCATGCCCAGTTATATTTCAGGGGTATTAACTTACATGAGCACTTATCCAGATACCTTGATATCTTTAGAATAAAATATCAGAGTAGTGAACACATTTGGTAAGTATAGTTAATACATGCATACAGTATGTGTGTATTTATCAATAGGTTCGAATTACAAGGCATTTCGTGTGACAAAAGAAGAACGTTTAAACACCCAAGAAACAGAAACATTCATCGCCACAAAACATGTATGGCCAGTAGAAATCTTACAGAAGAGGTATAAGATAGTAATGGCTCGTATAACTGTCACAGCGTAGAAGGTTGAATTTTGTATTTTCAGACTTCACAGGCAAATAGCTATCGGATTTCTAGATAATATTGTCATTGTACTTTATTATTCAGCCATGATACAAGTCGTTGTTTGTACCGCTACCTGCCTTATAAAAGTAATGTGTTTTGTTGTGTAAACTATTTACACGGAAAAAAAATTTAAATGCCCATTATGCCTCTCTGTTTTATCCTGAATGACATAGATAATCAATAAATTCTGTTCATGGACGGTACTGGACAATGCAAGATACAGTCCACGCCCCCTAGCACTGGCTTAAACAAACTTCGACATTTAACATGAAATGGTAACATTTTGAACATTTATGTTCAGATCTTTCATCATTAATGTCAGCATCGATAGTTTTTGTTATAACACGTTCATTTTGGAATGGCATAAATTCAGTATTGAGACTTGATTGGTCTACAATAGACACATTTTCCATAAGTACTTCAAATATTGATAAAACATTAGAACTGTGTCACTTTTTCATTTTAACTACTATGCAAAAAAACCTCTTGGTAAAGTTCTAGGTGATTCAGTATGGACATGTTTATGATGAATGAAAAAAGGTTGATCTCAATTGTAATATCGAATCATGTATCTCACACTTGCCAACAATATTCATATATAATTTTTTCGTCCAATGTAGTCCAATTCACTTGAAATAGAGTATCACTTTAAATAGCCAACTTCAATGTATTGAAGGAATGTGTTTCATACAGTTATAATGTACTGCCAAAATTAACTTAATTCTAAGATAAGTACAAGATATTATAAGATGAGTAAAAATTGTTGAATGTGTATGATGAAAAAAGTAGAGTATGGTTAATTATATACCAGAACATTTGCATGGTATACATGTAACATGTTGACATTGAACACTTGTTAAATTTCATTTCTTTTTGTTTGTTTGTTGTTGTGTTTTGTTGTTGTTTTGTAAAACATATATATTTTTGCATGATTGTTAGCACTGACTATAAAGATTTAATAATTACTTTTCAAATATCTATAAATATTCTTTTAGTTTATTTGTTCACAGTTATTGATAGACACTGTTTAAAGATACGATGTTGTGCTTTCCATTAACTTTACACAACAAAGATTCAATACTATACAAGGCTTTTCGTAACATCTTAATTGTACATTAAGTTCTATAAATGGCACTCTTATCTGATAATTTTGTTAATGAAAAGGGATAAATCAATATCTCTCCTTGCATTTCTGTTGATTTTATGGACGGTAAGTTAGAAAACAAAGTCATTACATCTAATCAAGATTCCTGATAAAGTAAAAGACACGGGGTTGTGTCGCCTTGGAATTAATGAAACAAAGATTCTATTTATTTTTGCCGAGATGAATTGTAATTATCGTATTCTACTTTGAGTTAAATAAACAGCACTTACATTTGTTAAGTGGTGTGCAAAGCTTATGTTTTATGATGAATCAAAACTTTTTCTTGCAAACGAATTTCACAAAAATTAGAGGAAATAAAAATTGATTCTTAAGTAGTGCTTTTTAAGCAATATTTCTTTAGCATGTTTATTTTAGAATGAATATCTTCTAGTGATCAAATAATCAATCCTTAGTTGTTTTGACGTAAAAAACATAATTATAAAACGTTGACAGCTCAATCGATTGCTAAAAATTTTACCAGTCAACACGGTTAGGTAAATGTATGTGCACGTCTATATTTAAGTGTTCTCTAAAACAAAAACCTTTTATATTATTAATAACATATCTCATTACCCTGAACTTGTAACTGTATAAATATATAATAGATATCTGAATTTCCAATGTATTTACTAGGTTTTTTTTGTCCGTTTGGTTGGTTAGTTTTAAGGCGCACCACCACAATTTAGGTCATATGGCGCCAAAACAGGAAAGACGATTTTTCCTAACGTCTGGTGTTACATACTTAATCATCCGTGGTCAAAACCATCTCACCTGCAGAAGTTAGGAGATGCATAGATTCCAGTTATTCGAACCCATTTAGTCGCCTCTTGCGATCACACAGGGGTAAACGGTGGCTGCCGTTATGATGCCTCAAGCCTCAAAGGCAACCCTACAGCCACAAGGGGGTCCAGTGTAATTAACTTATAACACAGTGTCGATCTAAAACGTCGCTCAAGGACGGAAGCACCCGCCCTCAACCATCCCTCGGACAGCAAATATAAACACAATCTTCATGTTCCTCCTTGAACCCAAAAAATGTTTCATAAAACATTGGGAAAAATGGATGCCCTTTAAAGCTAAAAGACCAATAACAACCTCCATAGAATTGCAAGACCCAATAAGTTTTGAAAGCAGCAAAAGACTCTGAATATTGTTTCTATAAAAACGTGCCATCCGTTGCATAAGTTGTTTTTTTTTCAGTGCAGAAGCAACGGATGTTTTCGATGTCAGAATCAGTGTAACTATCGTGCAAAGGGCGTATAAGAAATTGTCATTATCATCAAAACCTCACAAAAACTTGTAACTATATGCATTAGATTGTTGAAGCTCAATGGCTTGTATTGTTGACATATCAGAGATGTGAAACATTTTGTTTTGCTATCTAAAACTGTGTCATGTCACCCATTCCCATGCTTTCGTTATATACTTAAAGGAGAATTTCACTCGGTATTATTTAAAGGCATATTAAATTTTAAAATGATGACAAAGAAATGCCATATTAACTATGTCTATGGTATAATCTTTCAAAGATGTAAAAACCTAAACGTGGTAAATTTTATAAGTCTCATTTATACATTTTTCTAAATAAACATGCGGTTCAAAATCGAGCACCTGTTTTCATGGTTTTATTTTAATACTTAAATGTCTGAAATTGAATCTTAACAGCGTGTTAACGTTGTTAAAGTTTCAGTAATTTGATAATTGCTTTTGTGAGTTATGTCCTGTCTACATAGTAATTATGCAAATTACATATTTGTTATTTAATCAAATTAAGCCGTTTCTTGCCATTTTACGGAAAAATCAATATTTTTAATGTTAATAAGATATATTTAAATATTTAAGATGGATGTAAACCACAATTAACATTAATTAAGCACTGAAAGCAAAATTGAGTGTAATGGTTAAACATTTATTCTTGTTCTGTATTCTAATCAGGGACAAATGTATATAGGCAAAAGATCACAAAGAAAATAAAAATAGCGACCTTTTAGTCTGACAAAAGAAATGTATATTTCAAAGAATTATCACAGAGTCTTACACATAAATATGATATCATAATTGTTTATCTCTTCAGTGATCTTACTGTTTTCTTTTATTTTAAAGCACTGACCACTGAACAGTTTCTCTCTGATCCACCCGTAACACTGAACGTTTAGATGACTCTTTTCTAGATATTTGAAACGGGAGTTACTTAATTAAGGTAAACATTAATCATGCCAAAAAGTTAATACTTAGACGTTACACCAAGTATTATAGCTTTTAGATCGAAATGAACTGACACTTATTTATCACAGTAAAGTTTTTTTCCAGAACAAGTATTGTGAAAAATATATCCAGAAAATTTATTAATATATAAAAATAAAAAATCTGAGATATCAAATGCATTTACTTAATATTTTCAATACGTACCGATAAACACAACTAGTTTTTGTAGGAAAAGAAAACATATTTTGAATTTATCCTGAAACAAAGAGGAATATTCTGTACTAATATTCGTGGGAAAATGGCATACTCATTTTGTTACCATATATAATGAATTTTGTTAGACATAGGGATTAATTGGCGTTGTTTATCTGATATAATAAAACTTTAAACAAATATTCATCTGAATTTTGAAAAAATAACCGAGTATATTATACGTTGTACTTGTTAACATAAGAAACACAAATAAATGTAATGACATTCAAAGTCTCTAGTCAGTCAAATAAGCTAATCTTCTGGTATATTGCCACACGGTGTACGTCAATTTCGAAACCTTGCTATTTGTATTTGCATTTCCTATTACATGTATTTCTTACAAATTTATCGGTTAACCTAATGTTCTGAAAAAAGAAATGTTTTGAATGAAAAGGATCGGAATAACACTTTTTCAATATCTATATCGCCAGAAAGCAATACTAGTAATCTACACATGTATAACTTTGTTTGCTCGATTAAGAGATTTTGAAGCCATTTTAAGCACTGATAGTGTATTCTTCTCGGAGTTGAAGACGGAACTATTGTGTCACAGCTCGAACGTATCAATTTAACTGTTTATATTGGCATCAACTGTATGGAAAAAGACTCATTGTTGTAAGCGGTAAAGTACTATACTAACTTTATTGAGATATCAAAACACTGCAAAAAATGAAAAAAATAACGAAACACAGGGTCATATTGTAATAAAATACACGCTAAAATGTATAATGTTAATAATCATGCTTATTTAAATAAAGAAAAACAGAATTCTTAAAGAACGTCTAGAACGACAAAATTGAAAATGTTGCAGGACTTGTTTAATTGAATCTTTTCATGGACGGTACAGGTAAATGCAAGCTATCGTACACGCCTCTCTAGTACATTCAGGACATATTAAATCTTCATCAGTTATCATGATAAATTGACTGCCATAACAGATAAGATAGTAAAAAAATACAATGCATTATAATTGTAATATTTATTATCACAGCAACAATGAAGTCTCTGTATTTGGTGTTGTGTAGATTGTATCTTAAACATGTTTATCTATTTTCATTTCAGAAATGCATTTGGCATATAATTAAAATAGTTTATTATACCCCCACCACAAAATGTAGGGGGGGGGGGGGGCTATAATGGATTCGCTTTGTCGCGTCGGTCGGTCGGTCGGTCCGTCCGTCGGTCGGTCCGTCTCCATTTTCGTGTCTGCTCTATAACTCCTATACCAATTGAAGGATTTTCTTCAAACTTGGCTCAAATGTTCACCTCAACAAGGGGATGTGCAGAACCCATATTGCCCATGTGCCAGCTCAAGGTCAAGGTCACAATTGAAGGTCAAATATCAAACACTATCAAATATTACACAGTATGTCGTGTCCGCTCTGTAAGTCCTACACTACTTGAAAGATTTTCTTAAAACTTGGCTCAAATGTTCACCTCAACCAGGGGATTAGCAGAACCCATGTCGCCCATGTGTCAGCTCAAGGTCAAGGTTACAATTGAAGGTCAAATATC
Source organism: Ruditapes philippinarum (assembly GCF_026571515.1). Classification (NCBI taxonomy): domain Eukaryota; kingdom Metazoa; phylum Mollusca; class Bivalvia; order Venerida; family Veneridae; genus Ruditapes; species Ruditapes philippinarum. The sequence goes on from NW_026866390.1 coordinate 31,129, forward strand.
AAACAATTAAATATTTTACAGTATGTAGTGTCCGCTCTGTAAGTCCTACACTTCTTGAAAGATTTTCTTCAAACTTGGCTCAAGTATTCACCTCAACAAGGGAATGCGCAGAACCCATGTTGCCCATGTGTCAGCTCAAGGTCAAGGTTACAATTGAAGGTCAAATATCAAACACTATCAAATATTACACAGTATGTCGTGTCCGCTCTGTAAGTCCTACACTACTTGAAAGATTTTCTTCAAACTTGGCTCAAATGTTCACCTCAACCAGGGGATGTGCAGAACCCATGTTGCCCATGTGCCAGCTCAAGGTCAAGGTCACAATTGAAGGTCATATATCAAATATTACACAGTATGTTGTGTCCGCTCTGTAAGTCTACACTAATTGAAAGATTTTCTTCAAACTTGGCTCAAATATTCAACTCAACAAGGGGATGTGCAGAACCCATGTTGCCCATGTGTCAGCTCAAGGTCAAGGTCACAATTGAAGGTCAAATATCTAACACTATCAAATATTACACAGTATGTCGTGTCCGCTCTGTAAGTCCTACACTACTTGAAAGATTTTCTTCAAACTTGGCTCAAATGTTTAACTCAACAAGGGGATGTGCAGAACCCATGGTGCCCATGTGCCAGGTCAAGGGCACAATTGAAGGTCAAATATCAAACAATCAAATATTACACAGTATGTTATGTCTACTCTGTAAGTCCTACACTAATTGAAAGATTTTCTTCAAACTTGACTCAAATATTCACCTCAACCAGGGGATATGCAGAACCTATGTTGCCCATTTGTCAGCTCAAGGTCAAGGTCACAATTGAAGGTCAAATATCAAACAATCTAATATTACACAGTATGTCATGTCCGCTCAGTATGCCCTACACTAATTGAAAGATTTTCTTCAATCTTGGCTCAAATGTTCATCTCAACCAGGGGATGTGCAGAACTTATGTCACTCTTTTGCTGGCTTAAGGTCAAGGTCACACTTGAAGGTCAAAAATTGAAAATATTCTTAAATTTTAACATTTATTTGAATATTTCTAAATCTAGAAAAGGTATTTGCTTGAAACTTAAAATATTTTTGAAGGGTCACAATTCCGATATGCTGTTCGTTCAAGTTTCATAACTCTGTATTGCATTTTAACAAAGTTATGCCCCTTTTTAAGTCTTCAAATTTACATACAATGAAATATTAGACAATATGTTGTGTCCGCTCTATAAATCCTATACTAATGGAAGAATTTTCTTCAAACTTTACTCATATTTTCACCTCAACAAGGTTATGTGCAGAATCCTTGTCACCTTTGTGCCGGCTAAAGGTCAAGGTCACACTTGAAAGTCAAAAATTGACTTAGAAAATGTTCTTAAATTTTAACATGTACTTGAAACTAGCGCAGGCATTTGCTTGAAACTTAAAAGATATATGAGGTGTGGCAAATAAGATATGCAGGTCAAGTTTCATTACTCTGTATTGCATTTTGTCAAAGTTATGCCCCTTTTTTTAGTCTTCAAATTTACATACAACCAATACTAGATAATATATTGGGTCTACTCAATAAATTCTATACTAATGGAAGGATTTTCTTCAAACTTTACTCAAATGTTCAACCAAACTGGGTGATGTGCAAAACCCTTCTTACCCTTGTGCCAGATTAAGGTCAAGGCCACACTTGAAGGTTTAAAATTGACTTATAAATAAAGTGTTTAATACATTGGGAAAATGAAAGGTTATTTGTAACTGTTTCGAACATGATTTGATAATATATATTTATACTATTACCTGTACAATTAATCTTTTTTTCACCAGAGATAATTTCTTTTTATGTATTTGTGCCACATAAGTTATTCCCTTTACCACCTTTCAAAGTGGTCTTCTGTCAAGGACATTGGTGGGGGTATGAATCGCATTCAGCGATAGTTCTAGTTATTATTATTTTTGTTTTTGCTCAAAATGCATATCTACATACTGGATTATAACCAAAACACCTTGTATGAATTAAATATCTTGTAAACGCACAAATGACAATTTAATAAATAATTTTATTAAATAACTATACGTTATTAGTCCTATAAAAAAGCACCTGCCACGTTCAATAACACGATGGCCTGCCTTAAAACAGGGCCAATATCTATATCACTTTTTCGGCCCCGGGCCGAAAAGTGATATAGATATAAAGCCCGCATTTGAAGTAATTTGATTGGCTAATAAAGCAGGGCCAAAAAAATGATATAGATTTCTGCAAGAAACTGGGAAATGGCAGCCATTTTGTTTTTACTCGGTCTATGTGTAGACGCCGACAGGTTGCATAAATGAAACAAAATATTCTCAGTTTCTAAACATTCACAGTCTGACATTTTTGTTGTACATGTACAATATAAGTTACAAAATGTAGGTTTTCCATACAAACTGATATAATGTAGTTATTTTTACAGTTGTTCTTTGTTATAATTAAAATATGTTAGAATTAAAATAAGAAGAAATGTCTGAGGATTAAATGTGAAATATTATAAGTACATGTAGTTATTTAATAAAATTGTCAATAAATAAGTGAATTGATATTGGCCCTGTTATTTGTCCTCGGGTCAGTCGTATTGGCCCTCGGCCTTCGGCCTTGGGCCAATACGACTGCCCTCTGACAAATAACAGGGCCAATATCAAATCACTTATTTATTAACATATAATACAGCAAGAGAAAGTATTATTTTGTGTCTGCCACGTGGAAATGTGTATTATCAACAAAACTTTTTTAAACATTTGTAATAAACTTTGATCTAACGTTACAATCGTTGTAAATAGCCTCTGATTCAGAACCATTCATAAGTTATTGATACGTTTTTGTTTCTGGCATATGATTTACATTTTGTAAATATGACATAAATGACTAGTTCATACGGTCCGTACAGAATCATTGTAGTGAGATAGAAAATGTGCGTATTTTGTTATTTCAGGTTCTCTCACATTCATTTTTTTTTAAATATTAAAGAGCGTTTTTAAATGGCTTTACATCACACAAACTATGTATATGGCGACTTTCCAGCTTTACGAGTAGGGTCTCCTCTGTGCATTTTACCAGGCACAAATAGACACATTAGAAGAAACATCGACGTTCCGTAAACTGACTTGAGAGCTTCCTGACATGTAAGAATCCAAAGTCAGTTGCGGAATTCAAATTTCTAGTGGCGAGGAACAAGTAAACGACATTTAATGACTCGACCACTGACGACCTAAAAACAAAAATAATAATGTCTATATTAATAAACATTTTTTGTTTTTGCAATACTCTTACCACTGTTTTGTAATTTAAAAATCTTAAGAAAGTCGGGAGAAATATTGTTTAATTCAATCTTGTATTAGTGTAGTCAATGTCTGTGCAAATTGTTTTAGAATAAAGGTTAATTCAAACATCAATATTACCTCTTCCCACAGTTGTCACTGTTTCGAAGAATCAAGTGGTTTGAAACTGTATCGCGGTAATTAAATTGATATCTCTGCTTTGAAATATATGTAAAGGAATTTTTTCCTAACGAAGATAAAACAATAAGATAAAAATATCAAGGTAGTCACTATGAATGAATATGGCTGAAATATGTATTAAACGTAATTAATTTTAGTGACATTCACTGACAATTGTTTTCCTTGTATTTATGTAGACATGGTTAATAATCTTGTACAATAGTAACAGGCTTACTATCCGCATCAATAAACAGAATCCACGCTGGAAACAATTAATAAGTAACTAAAGTCGATGACGTCACGTCCGGATAAACAAGTTTTTTAAAGAGAGAGAGAGATTAAATATTGATTAAAATTACTTTCTCAAATATGAAGGAAAAGAAATTGTTAAAAAATAGATAAAAACGAAGATAACATTTAGGTGCGTGTATTGATATATATTTTTTGGCTGAAATATGGAAAATAAAGAACTTGTAAAAGAAAAAAGAATTCAGGAACTCAACAAAGAACCGGAAGTAGAAGAACGAAACTATATTTTGAATGAAAAAAGATCAATAGAGAAAAAATTGAATGATACTTATCGTACAGATTTGGAGATAATACAAACTGGTGGAGGAGTGAAGATTTGTTTGAATACAGGAGCATACGAACTTTTGAAGTTTTCAGCAGAGCAGTTCTACTCTAGTGAATCTTATCAAATATAAATATCAAATAATTACTGTGTTACAGACAAAAAAGGAAATACAGTCGAAACAAAATACAAAGTAACATCCGGTAAGTCAACTGTTTACACACTTAACATGTACCATACAAAGTCGTCGTGTTTAATAAATGGAAAACAGTCACACATTTTCATGGAATACGATTTCCCTCAGATTATTTGTGGTATCGAAAATAAACTGAGTACAGAAAATACGTCAGTAGGAGAAATAAATCTATGTCTGAAAAATCTATTACAAGAATATAATATGAACAACAATCAGCATGAGAATGGCACGAATAATACTAGATCTAACGTGAAACGTAAACAAATTTTGAAAGAAAAATCAGTCATAAATGCAGAAGAAACAAAACTAGACATAAATGACAGTATTAGTGAAACATTTAATGATGACAAAGAAATTGGAGCTAATGGTGACAAAGGCGACTTGGTACTGTGCATGCTAGAATCAATCAACGAATGTATGAACTCTTTACGCGATACACTTGAAAATCATATAATCAACACAGAAAGGAGATTTGGTCAAATCAAAGATGAAATTCAAAGTGTTAAAAACCATGTGACTTGTATTAAAGATGAATCAAAATCAGCTTTGAAGAAATTAATACAGCTACAAATATATTGAAACAAAACATAGAAAAAAACAACGATTCATTATCTAGAAAATAGCAACAAATCACAGATACAGTGAAAAATGCATATACACAAAAACAGAAGTCCGGTGAAAACAGGCGTTCGTCAGAAATTACTTCAACAGTGCAGAAAGAAACACCACCGAGAGAAAAGACTCTTATAATTGGTGATCCTGTGATAAAGGGGATTCAACAAAAAGGATTGAATGATAAAAAAGATATCAAGAAATGCAGTGGAGCGAAAATAAAAGACATTTCAAACAGCCTTGACAATTTGGATATGGGACCATATTCTAACGTCATAATACATGTAGGCGGAAATGACGTTAGTGGCGGCAAACGTCACGAGACGTCCTAACAGGAACTGTTGGAAATAACTGTAAAGCTGCAAGAACAACAACGCAGAGTTTTTCTTTGTACTGTTTGTCCCAGACAGGATGTAGATATTAGCCAGTTAAATCGGAATATTCGTCGGATATGTCAGGAAACTGGGGGCTTATTTGATTGAAACATATCAAGCATTTGTATACGGCAATGGAGATACGGTGGAGCATTATTTCTCCAGCGATGGAATACACCTAAACATGCATGGTTCCAGGACATTAGTGGCTACTATAAAGTGCGTACAAATAATAAAACATAAAAGGCATGTTGAAAACGCACATGTATCACAGAGTTCCGCGGAAGGGAAAGACGAATTCAACAAAATGGTATATTCTGCTGTTATTGTGGGATAACTGGTGATCACATATCGGATGACTGTTCTGTGCAGACGAGAAACGCCGCGATGCATTATGGGGGGAGACAGACTTGGAACGACAGAAGACCCGGAAGTGAAAATTATTATTATGGACAGAATAGCTTTAGAATATATAGGAATTAGGAAATATCCGACAGGCACTCAAATTTTTGAAAATCAGCAATTTGAAATATACAATTGTACTTATAATAAGGTAACTACTTATAAATCTATATTTAAACAAGATCTTTATAGCGATTTTTCAAACTAATATATTAATTTATAATGTATGTTACGATTTTTTATGTTGTATTCCACAATTGATATTTTACACATATGTTTAAATACGCGAAAAAATTATCGATTTGATAGTAAAAGAACGAAAAATTTATAGACACTATTGCATCTGGTAATCAAATTGTTACTTTTGAACAATCAGTGCCATACAATAAAAACGGAAATGATGAATATAATTGCAAAGTACTAAATAATGTTACGCTCCATAAATCAAATTTTCCTGATAATAAATTGTTCAATTCTAAGTTTGAAAAACGAGGTTTACATATTGCACACCTTAACGTTAATCACTTAATGCCTAAAATAGACGAAATAAAATACAATCTATTAAACAAATTAAATTCGCCAGATATTTTCGGGTTTACTGAGACATTTCTTGGTGATGATACAACAGACGATGAATTAAATATTAACAATTTCACACACGAAAAAAGGACCGTAAAAGTTTTCAACAAAGGCGGGGGAGTTGTTAATATATATTGCTGACAACGGTGCCATATCGGCGGGCGTTACGATATAAAAAACGGAGACGAATTAGAATCTGTTTTGGTTGGAAAATTATTTACCCCAAATTGGCAAAAACCTTTTCTTTTAAATTTTATATTCGCCCACTTTCAAATGTACACCAATCTTGGATTGACGATTTTAAAAAAAAAAACTAAGTATAATAGATTATATCAAAAATTTTTAGAATATCACATTCTAGAGTATGTCAAATATAAACTTTTATTCAATGAATAAAAAAAAAAATATGACAATACAAAATGGGGTGATTTGATAACGAAATATGGTTTGAAACAAAATTTTAATCACAAAAATCCTACTAGGATAACAAAACGTACCCAAAAAATTATAGATCATGTTTATACAAACAGTAGCAGATATATTAGCAGATTGAATTAGTCGAGCACATAATTAATCCGAATGAATCCCTTAGCTTATTTTACACCATTTTAAATACTATCTTGAAAAAGCATGCACCAATAAAAGAAAAACGTATCAAACGTGAACATCGCCCGGAATGGTTTACTGATGAGATAAAATATCTTATACATGAACGCGATTACTATCATAAAGTAGGGAAACATGAACAATACAAATTGCTCAGAAATAAAATAACATCAATGATTAAAAAAGTAAAAGAGATTTCTTTAACAATGCTATTAAAAAATAACAAAGACCCGGCATTTTTATGGAAAAATTTAAAGGACGTTTCAAATCTAAATAAAAAAGGTTGTATTACAATGCCAGACAGACTAGTGACAGGTAATAAAGAAATTTACGGAACTGTAAATATTATAAAATGAATTAAACAAGTAGTTTGTCAATATCTCGAATGTCATACATAAAACAAAGTTTTTCAAATACAAATTTTTCCAAATTAAAAGAAACTTTAGACCAAAAGCTAATATATCATGAATTTAATATTGAAATTAATTACACCGTTTGAAGTAAAACTTATTATTGAAAAACTGAATATTAAAAAATCTACAGGATTAGATGGAATTGGACCAAACATCATCAAATTTGTGGAGATTATATTACACCAATAATTGCATCAATTATCAATAATAGTATTAAATCTAATATTTTCCCAGATGATTTAAAAAAGAGCTCGAGTTATACCTATTTTTTTTAAATCGGGGGATAAGAATGAAGCAAATAACTATCGACCGATATCCAATTTTGTCAACTATATCCAAAATATTTGAGCGCCATATTGCCAAACAAATACACTCATTTCTTTGAAAAAACGAACATAATTCATAATAAACAATCAGGATTTCGTAAAAATCATTCATGTAATACTGCACTCATTAGTTTAATAGATACTTGGTTCGTTAAAAGATGTTGACAGTGGAAAAATTATCGGGACTGTATTCTTAGGACTTAAAGAAAGCCTTTTGATTTGGTTTGACACCATGAAAAAATACTTTTGCATAAACTTAAAAACTTTATCTTTTTCTTGAAAAATGCCGGGTTAAGTTGTTTTTTAAAGTCACATATCTTTCTAACAGAATACAACTGGGTTAAGTTAGATGGGTAATTTCAATTCTTCAGCCAAATTGAAAAAAAAAATTTTTCCGGTTTGTTTCCACAAGGCTCAATATTAGGACCTTTATTTATTTCTTAAATAATATTAAATGACATAGCTTTCAATTAGGTAATGATATAAAAAAATTGATTTTAATACGGATGAAATTCTTACTCTTTATTTGGTCCGGAGGATCAGAAAAATATATCAAAAGTAGAAAAAAACTTCAAGATATTTAAATAACATTGACAAATGGTGAAAATTAAAAAATATGGCCCTTAAAATCCAGAATAAATAAAATGTTTTGGGAAATTTGGAAAAAAAAAAAAAAGTTTTAAAAATTAAAGATAAAATTTTAAATTTTTAAGATTTAAAAGAAATAAACTTCTTTAAAATTTTTCTGGGTTTAAAAAGTTTTTGGGTAATTTTCATTTGATAAAAAACTTAAAATGGCAATTGCAAATTGGGCAATATTTTTTTAAAAAAAAAAAACCCGGGAAAAATTGCCTTTTTTAAAAAAAAAAAATTTCGTATTTTTTGCCCTTTGATTTGAAATTATTTTTAAATGCAATAAAATTGGCCCCTTATGGGAAATATTGGTTTTTATATAAAGGGGGGAAAGGAAAACACAAAAATTTTCAAAAAATAATGTTTTTTAAATTTTTCAAAAACGAATTGGGTTTTAAAATTTAAATTTTTCAGCCCCCAAAGATCTCCGGGCAAAAAAAAATTTTATTCGAAACCCCTTTTAAATTTGGTTTCCGTTTTCCCCTTGGGCAGATGAAAAAACCCCCAAGGCGGTGTTTTTTTTAAAAATTTTAAAAAAACATGGGGAACCCCAAATTATTTTGAAAAGAAACTGTTTATTTATCCGACAACAAAATAAAATAAAAATTTTTGATCTAGGTTTTAGAAAAGATTATTGTATTTAATTGGGGGCAAGACCCAAAACAAAAAAATATTAAAAAAACATTTTTTTCTTTTTTATTTGGGTTTAACCCTTTTTTGGAACCCGTTACCTTTTTAAAAATTCGTAATGTTTTTAAAAACCCCCCAAAAGTTTTTAAAGGAAAAAAATTTCAAACATATCTTTTTATGTCCAATTTTTTGTGAAAAGTGTGAGTGAATGGGAATGAATTGAATAAATATAATTATACCGAACGAACGAATGAATGTGCAATATTACGTATATTGTTTAAAAACAAATTGGGGTTTGAGTGTCTGTCCGAAAGTATATGAGTTTTGTGTTATTTTAACCTAAAAATTAACATATTATTACACTCAATTTTTCTACCCCTATGGCATATCCTGTTGTTGTTTGTTTGTTTGTTTTATATTGCAAGAAGGGGCCACATTTGGAAAATTAAGGATATATATGATTGTTTATTGTCTATGTTTCTTAATGTGTAAACCTTCTTTAAATAAAGATATTAAATTATTATTATTATTATTATTAATAAATTAATCAATGATTTTACAAAAGAGACTTAGATTTGGTTTTGAAGGTTTAAACCCCTCTTTATCAAGACGTTTTGTTGTTTTATTTCATAAATCACATATGTCAAATTTGAATTCAATTAAAAGAACAGGTAACGCCCTTTGATTTTAAAAAGGGTGTTTTAAATCCATATATACTTCGCCGCCGAAAGATACCCATTGTGGCGAAAGCTTATTATAAATAAATAAAATTGTTCTGCCAAAATAAATTTTTTAATTAGGTATTGAA
>NW_026866391.1:0-7720 GCF_026571515.1 Ruditapes philippinarum
AATGAAATGCACCGATGTTGAAAAAAAGTTCAATAAAGATAATGGCCTAGCCATTAAAGTCAAAAGTTTGAAGAAAAAAATAAAGGCAATTAAAGTAAGTGCCGGTTTTTTGTGATCCATATGCTCCATATCCAATCCAAACGTTTTATATTCACAATCAAACTCATATCTTGTTGTATAAAAACAGTCATACACATTTTCAACATTTTATATAAATAAAAATGATTTATATTAGATTTTAATTCAATATTTTTAAAAAAGATTAGAGTCAATAAATCATTCAAATAAAATTAAAGTATAACAATATTTTACAAAACTTTTCAATAAACTTCTCTCTTTTTTATAAACAATTATATATAGAATTATTAATTAAACTTCGTATTTTATTACTTTCAGTGCATTTAAACATCAGTATTTAAATAACACAGGCATGTAATAGACAAAAATGGTATGATTACGAGTATAAAAGAACACACAATGTCTTTAAAAAGGAAACAGTCAAATGTTTAATGCATTTGCGTGTAAAATATGTTGTTCCTTCACTGAAACCCGGCTTTGTAATTCTGAACTTTCTTTCGATTAAACAGAAACGAATATCTACACTTAAGGCAAAAAAGTAAGAAACGTTCCGGCTCTCTATCCTTTTCATCATACCGTTTTGCCTTTCCGACTTATCAATTTTTTTTTTATTTCGTGAATATATATCAAAAAGATATTCCTTTCACCTAATCAAACCTCTCATAAGGCTCCGAAAAAAGTTATTTAGTACTTCTTACTAAATTATTCTCGAGAGGAAAAATATGGGTCTTTGAGAACGTTAATTCCCTACAACAAAGGTTTGCACTACTTAGATCACCTAATCAATATTTAATATAAACAAACGGCGTCTCATAAATAGTTTTACACAACATTATGCCAGAACAGTGCCATTGTTCACATGCCGATTTTGTCAATTAGAAATATTGAATAAACAAAATAATAAACATTGTTAATCATATGATTAATAAAAAGCGTTTACAAAATATCAACAACTTGCAAAAAATGTTTATGGTAGCGTAAAGACAACAAATCGTTCTATACATAATATTAACTATTTTTGTTTTTATCTTGATAAGAGATTCATAATAAAACATAATCTTATTATCCATACACAAAATCCTTGGGGAAATGTTGCTTTTCCACCCATAAGTCGTAGTATTGTCATATTTTAGGACCAAATTACCATTTAGTTTTCTGGTCAAGATTGAATAATAATTTATCTTGAAATATGTAAATGGAATATGAAACTTTAGACAAAAAAGGGTCATGACCTTATACGCTTATATATGAGATATTTTTAAAAACAAACACGATTGTAACATCGATGATTTTCATTGTAACACAATACGTTTGCATTATATTTATAACGTTTATAGAATTGTTTTTCGTACATGGACGGCTCTTGTACATTTATAATTTGTCCTTAATGTTTCTATAAAGCTGGCAGATAAATAGGTACACATACCGTATGGTGTTGTTCGTCAACCTGTTCGTCAAGCAAGGTACACGTTTCAAGATGACCAGCACTACACAGAAACTTTCTCATTCATATCCATTTAAGACAGAGCAGTTAAAGAAAACAAATCAGAACTTGATGTTATAGACTATACTTATAATTCACAAACAGTTATTAGATATCAAACAGATGATGAAAATATTTCTGAAGAAAATGGTATAAATCATGATATTAAATCTTATTTTCTCATTCTGATATTTCTATTTCAGATGAACAAGTTGATGAAATAAAGTCATTTCAGCCATCAAGACCAACGAGGACACGCAGGCAGTAGACCTTCGTTTGTAAATAATAATATAAATGTATTAATTTTGATGACTCTTAGGCAATATTATTTTACTACATGCACATCTAGTGTGAGTGGATATACGTTGCTTTTTTCTACGTGTATATCACATTAAATTAATTAAATTAAATTCTTTTTAAAAACAATGACTTAGAGACCCAACAAGGTAGATTATGCAATGTTGTTATGGCCACTTGTGTGTTTATTATACAATAGTGTCAACATCAGTTTTTCTCTGACCATCTGTAAAATTAATTCGGATGTTAACTAGAATCTTCGATTCTTCCAAAATAGTTTTGACTATGTCTTATACTTCATAATGAGAACATTTTATATTTTCATTTGCACGACAAGCGGAATTGGAAACATAAATCGTACCATCGCGTTTTCACTATCGTACCATCGTGCATCGCTGGCAAGGACAAAATAAAAAATCACGATTATCCTAACGGAACACTGTAATATTTAAAGAAGATAATTAACAATCCTGTTTGAAATGTTTATAGATTTGTCTATCAGAGGGATGGTAAATATTTATAGACATGTCAAAAATAAGTCACTTATGAAAACTATGCAGTAAAGATCTGGTATGACAGGCAGACATCAATTATTTTCATGAAGACATTAATAGCAAGGTCTAGATGTAAATTTAATTGTGTCTTAAAAACTGGGTCTACAGACATTCAAATCAAACAAATTGTCTCAGACTAGCAAATAATTGCTGTCCCATCCCCTTTATGATAGACAAATCTAACACGGACAGTTCAAACAGGATTGTAAATTATCGTCTTTTCTTGGTGCATGAACGTATTGTGAAATAGTCAGATTTCAAAAGTTATTTCTTGATGCAAACCTTATGCCTTGGATAAATTGTTTAAGTATTTAAACCTATAGATATAAAGGTAAAGAAATATTAATAAACGAAACATAACATGAAGGTTACATAACTGAAAATAAAGGTTTAGAATTTTTTACATTTTTCGTATCAAAGATGCTAATTTATTTTCTCATAAGTATGTAGAATATGTGGAATTTTCCTTTTTACAGATGGGATGTAAATACTTTCAGTATAAAAAAAATCTAGCTTTGAAATGTCCTTGTTTACTACGTTAATATGTTTGTGTAGTTTGTTCATTGTCGGTCTTTTATTGTCTTTATCATTGCAGTCATTACTATTTTCAGATTTCTGAAAGGTGCATACATTGTACTAAAATTACTTATGGAGATTAGTTTGCAATTTTGGCGATTATTTTTCAATTAGTGAATAGAAATCATTACATCAAATTATAAAAGCTGTCGGAACACATCGCTTATTTACAATAATAATCTCGGAAAAACAATACGAAAGCTCAGCCACTTTGGACATGTACTTATAGGGGACATAAAAGAACTGGAAATAATTTTACGAAATTAATGTTCCATTTGGTGTATGTCTAGACAAATAACTTGTGAACGAATTTTCATGTCGTTGGTTCCCTCTGTTATTACAGAAATATTGTGAAAAAAAGTTTCAAAATTGAAAAGCGTCGTATGACATTGTACATCCCATAGATGATTTCTGACTTTTTCCCACCGAAGGACGGTATGTTTTCAGTTTGACTACGCATAAAATTTACAGGGAAGAGCTGAATATATGTAAACATTCCATAGGTCATTTTAAAATTACAATCTTAAATCTCGGAATCTGATTGGCCATTGTAAAATTAGTAAAAATAATTTTAAAAATTCTGACATAATATACGCGTCAAATTTTTAATTGATCTAAAGGAGTCTGGAAACGAACTATCTTCATTAATTTCTTTTACTATCATGTTAAATATCAGATACTTAAATTTTGTTAAACAATGCCTTTTCCGACATATTACGAGTTCTATATTGCCATATATCCTTCTACCGATTATTTTACGCTGCTTTAATGAGTTATAAATTTTGTCAAACATTAATGAAACCATCACTTACAAGTACGTCCGCGATCCCATCTAAATAGCGAAAAGCACACAAGAAAACAACTTATCAGTAATTTCGTATCAACAAAACGTTGTCATTTCTAAACTTTCTATGAAAATTTTGATTTGAATAGACTTCCATTACTTAAATGTAATGTTAACTAAAACGACATTCACAATAATAGAAATAAAAGAATTACATGACGGTAAAATAAACTGAGACAAAAATAATGTGTATGAAATCAATTGTTTTGTTTGTAGTTCTTATTTACTTCTTTTTTTTTACTTTTAAAGGATTTACTTCAAAATTTACATTGTGTTTCTATTTAACATACTTTGTATGTGCCAACATCAGTATATATTTTGATAAATTCAAAACTTTAAACGTAAAATTCAATAATATTCAATAGGCTCAATGATTTTATTTCCATGTATCTAAGGTATGATATGCACATAAATCAGTTTTAAGTCGACCGTGTATCTTTTTTAAAGATACTTCTTGTTAAATATTTACCTGTCTTACCCAAATATGGCTACAAATTTTGGGGCAAATATTCAATATAATATTATTAACAAAATATGGGGGTAAAAACAACAAAATAAACAATTGATTTAGGTGTATAGTCGAAAAATGTTATACATATCATAGCAAGTATAATTAACATCAACATGCAAAAGATTTTTTATCAGTTTTTTTTTCATGAAGATATGGAAGATATTTGTTTGTTTGTGTGTTAGTTGAAATCTTATTTCATCGAGTGGGCTTTAAAAACAGTATTCTCACGAGTGTCGTAGCCACGAGTGAGATACTGTTTTTAAAGTTCAAGAGATTAAATAAAATTAGATCTTACACAACAAACAAACACATTTTCTTTTTATTTTATGCTTAAAAACAAGGTCAAACAAAATTCCCTTAATATTTACTTTAATATTAAAATCTGTTTTCCCCACTGGTAGCCTCTATTAGTCGAATTTCTCATAAAATACAAGAAGTCTTGGGCTGAAAAAATAAGATCGACAATCAACGTTAAATGGCGATGATATCATTCATTTCTTTAATTTTTAAAAAAATATGAATGATCGCTTGTTTTAATAATAAAAACAAACAATTCTAGTAGAAAAAAATCACACCATCCGTTACTTACTGCGAATTTATATTAGACCTGGCCTTGTGAAATGTAACCGGCCGCCATTTTTAAATGTTGTGTATTTCACGGGAGGAAAATAATTGTGTTTGATTCAGAGGGATATCATTTGGATTTTGTTAGTCATATATCTTTTTAGAAGAAAGAAAACTTATTTGAGGATTGTTACAGACAATAAATATGTGTTGATAGATGTGTAAATATTCAAAAGCGACTAGGAAATTGGAAAACATGGATTGATGAAAGGCTGCCATACGAACGCTGGGTTGTTTACTTATTCTTCGGACTGATGGCTGTCAGTTCGTTTCAAATTTTCATATTGCATTAGGCATTTATTGCTCGTAGGATACTTAAATATGCTCAAATGTCATCAAGGGCAGTTTTGCATGTGGAAGAAATTGAATTTTTTAGACTGTAAAAATGAAACAAAACATTTAGAGACAATATCTGGTGATTGGTAATTTGAATGAATTAAAGTAAGTTTTCTTCTTTTTATTCCTTTTTGAAATTCAAGTTATTTATCAAGTTTAGCTTTGCGTTTATCGAAACGGCCCTGACAATGTCAAAATTTTCAGCAAAAATAACATTGAGAAATTATATGAGGAAAAACTTAAAAAAGTAGTTTCGTCATTGAAAAGTGTGAAATTATATTTTAATAATTTTCACTTTGAAATTATCAAATATATTTTCACGGATAAATCAGTAATCCACTAAACAGCATAAAATAAAATAGATTAATGAGAGATTTTTATCTTATCCTGAAAATGATGGAAAGGGGGGGGGGTAAATATTGCTATGTGAAAACACTTTTTTGGTGATGGCGGTTGGGATTAAAGTGTATGGTGAAAGTTCTAATTGGGGCCACTGATATTTATCGCCTGTACTGCATATTATGTTAACTTTTTATACATCAAATGACTACGAGTAATTTATCCTACCATGAACTAAGAAATTTCGGTATGAGAAAATATACGGAATAACAAACTAAATCCGGAACCTGTTTTGGTACATATATTTTTGTACACTTTTTTTGTCAAACGTGAAAGATGAAACTGTTCAATCTGTTAGCATCTGTATCTTTGCAGCTCTTATAATTGTTTTTTTTTGATATACCTATATTGTTAAACTAAAAAACACGGCGTGTCTTCTCTTTAATGTTTTTATTCGTTGGAAATTAATACCACAAGACAAACTTATTTCTTTTACATTATCATATAGCATAATATGATGTAATATCAAGTAAAAAAATTGCAGACAATTTTCTTTGGCTTCCGATATGTGCAGATGTGCTCTTACAGCAACTGCGTAGATAGTGCAATATTGTTTAAGTACATTCCTCTTACCAAGTTGTTACCTTAAAGTGCAGATATTTAATATCATATAGATATAATATTTTCATTAAATATGAACATTTTATTTTTGTGATTGGAATAAAGTGCTGCAAATGGCAATAACTTCGATTAATATTTAACAAACTTAGATATAACATGGACAAAAAACACGTTTTATGTTCTTTCTTTTTTATGTGAACAAAGTCAGAAAGTGCAATCTTATTTTCTTCCTAGTCAATTATCAAATACTGCTATTGTTTGTTATTATTTTCCTTAATGAGAAAAACGGAAAATGGTTAATAACGAAATGTACGCCGATTCTTATTTTGAATAAAAATTAAAAAAATGACGGCACTTTAATACATTATAATAGCGGATATTAACACATTTACTTCATGACCTAACATGTCTTTACTTTTACGTTGTATAAGCATACGTTGTATGACATTCAAATTTTGAAATGCGTTGATCTCCTTTTAGATACGTGGTTTAAAAATCAGTTAATAATCAAATCTTTGAGCCCAAATTACACGGCATGAAATTGTCAAAAAAAAAATCTAAACTTTCTTCCTATATGTTGGACCAACCGCCATAGCGATTCGTTCTGTATGTTCTATCTTCTGTGTCCTTCTTCGAAATATGACGTTATACCCCGAAATGACAGGTAAAAAACGAATATATTTGCGACTGGTGGCATAATATGACACTTCTATTGCTTGATGTACACATGTTTTGTATATTAGTATTCTTCGTTACTAGTACAATATACATGTATACCAATTAATGTATTCGCGACATATAACAAACCATCCCTAAAATCTAAGTCAAACAACTGTAAATTTATCGCGTAAGGAAAATGTTTAGAAAATGAAACTCCAACCGGCAGTATTAATTCATGTACTGTTTGAGCAATAAAACCAACAGCGTTTCCATATTATTTTGAAAATAAGATATTTTTTTAGAATGAATGAAAAGTCGTTAATGGTCAACCGATCTTTTTTTCTGTGTGATGAAAAGTACTCCGTCTACTTTTTTATGAGCAAACAACATATGTTTCGATGCTACCCAAAATGAACAGGCTAAGGCCAGAACGGTTTTTATGCTACCATAACTGGACAAGCAAAAAAAAGATTTGCATGCTATCATAAATTAATAAGCAACTAAGATTTCCATGCTACCATAAATGAACAAGCAACAAAGTACTATGCAACTTTAAATGAACAAGCAAACAAAGGTTTCCATGCTTCCTTTAGTAAACAAGCGTCAAACGTTTCCCTGGTACCTAAATACACAATCAACAAAGATTTTTATGCTACCTTGAATGCACGAACAATCCACATAGGTTTTCATTTAGCCTTTTACCATTTATAACTTTTTGTTTGTTTGTTTGTTTGTTTGTTTCATATTACCCCTTATCCCAACAGTATTTCAGTCATATAGGTGGGTAGTTTCCTAAC
>NW_026866392.1:0-41273 GCF_026571515.1 Ruditapes philippinarum
TTTTAGTGTCTATAAAACAACAATAAAGACGTGAATTTTGGATAGTAGTCGTTCCACTAAAGAGTGCAAAACATAAATTGCATCAACGGTGATAACACCTGAACGAAAACCGACTTGTGCGTCAGTCTGTATATTGTTATAACCCGTTTTGTTAATACCTTTGTAAATAATTTACCAAAATTACTAATTAATGT
This sequence comes from Ruditapes philippinarum, assembly GCF_026571515.1. Classification (NCBI taxonomy): domain Eukaryota; kingdom Metazoa; phylum Mollusca; class Bivalvia; order Venerida; family Veneridae; genus Ruditapes; species Ruditapes philippinarum. The sequence continues at coordinate 195 of NW_026866392.1, forward strand.
TATACCTCTATAATTATTCGGTACCCTCTTATTTCCTTTTTTTATAATGGTACGATATAACCATAAGACAATACTTTTGGGAAATGACCGGAATCAAATATAGTGTTAAAACAGTCCGTGACATGACCGATTAGTATGTCGGACGCCTCAATGAATCAAAGCGCTGAAAGCACTGATGTATTCGCTGAGATTATAAATACATATGTGTCTTACTAAAAACGTTGCAATTGCAATTGTAACGAATAAAGGAATATGGGCCACTGAATTACAGATTATTAATCTGATAGAGACATTATTGAACACTGGTTGTTGAATATTACATTGAAAGAGGGAAAGAAATAAGAATAAACTAAAAATGAGAACAACTTTATTACATTATCTAAGTGGTACAATAAAATATACATCCAAAATATGAATGCATGCAGTACATTCATGACTAGATCCTTAACATGATGAGAGAATTATGTTATAATGAATATATATACAGTAACAATACCTAGAATACTTTATTGCTACATAAGCTTCAAATGTAATGACAGACAGATTACCTAGCTAAAGCATTTCAGTTTTGATGAAAAGTGAAACTTGGAACATGTTAATTTCATGAAATTTAAGAAGAAAATATAGGTATTTTTGTAAAATACTTTAATTTTAAAAATTTCTGAGATTAAAAAAAATACAAAAAGGTACTTTTAATAGTTTGAGCATTATATTTTTAATTAGCCTGTAACAGTCAAAAATAAATTTTAAAAGTCTGTTATTTACTTTTTTGCAAAGAAACATTACAAATGGAATGGGAGCATGAGGAAATGGCTTTAATAATGCAAAACAAGCAAAATGGGACAATAAGAGAAAAGGATGGTTGTAATATCTAATCTTTTTTTACCTACTGTGACCTTATCATGCAAAAGACCAAATTAATTTTAAGCGTTCTTGCACACAGTAAATGAGAATTTTTGACGTTTTCAAACCGAGTAGTTTAATATGTCTTGACATTATTGAAATATGGATGACGGACAGACCAGGAATCTTTGACTGTCTGTAATAGCTGAGCTTTTGCTAATGTGAGCTAAAAAATGAGAATACTGATGTCAAGGTTGATTCAATAATATCCATATTTAAGACAAGCTCATGCCTTGTGAGAAATATCTAAGGTCTAGCCCTTTCCATTTTGAAGTATAAGAACTTTTAAGTTTTTTCTTTTAGTTGCCATAGCAACCAGAGTTTAGCACGGAATGGCATTCTTTGAACAATCTTGATAGAGCTTCATACAAAGAGTATTCCTGCCAAGTTTCATTAATATTGGTAAAGTTGTATTATAGAAGATGTCGTCTAAATATAATTGTGGACGGACACTGGATGCCGGACGCTTTTGATTGGCCATCCTAAAAGCTCACCTGCACTATGTGCAAGGTGAGCTAAAAACACAGCTTTAAAACCAATTGCAATATTGATAAACAAGAGGGCCATGATGGCCCTGAAGTCGCTCACCTGTATAAAGGCCCCCGTAGCGGGGCCAGTTTAAACCCGAGGGCTTTTATTTGAACAAACTTGGTAGACACCCATTAGAAGATGTTTCATGCTAAACATCTAAAGTCTAGCTGGTCAAGTTTTTTCTTAACACATATAGTTAAAAACAATGACACACCTAGGGCAGGGCCAGTTTGGACCCAAGGGTTTTTATTTGAACAATCTCTGTAGACACTTACTAGAAAATGTTTCATGCTTAATATCTGAACTCTAGCTATTCAGATTTTTTGAAGAAGATTTTTTAGTTTTTGCTATACACATATAAGGAAAATCAATGACCCCCGGGGTGGGGCCAATTTTGACCCCAGGGCTTTTATTTGAACAAACTTTGTAGACAATTACTAGAAGATGTTCCATTCTTAACCCATTACTTCATATACACGCCTTTTAACGCCTTTTTCCCCCCCCCCCCTTTATGTTGTCTCAAATGATGAAAAAATGCCTTATTTAGGCCCCAAACACTTGTTTTTGTTTGAGAAATGTTGTTAAAAAAGTGACCTCTTTTTCGGCGCGGGCCCCCAACCAAAAGATACATCAGGGGGTTGCCAGAAGGGGGATGTGCCCCCTTCTGTTTGGGGGGGTTTGAAGGGGGCGGAGTCCCCCTCATCGCCAAGAAAATTTTGGACTTGTGAGAGACTGTAAATGACCCCAGATTGATTATAAGGTAACGTGTAACCAACGCTGAAAAGCATTTGACTCTATCTCAATCCATTGAGAAGTTGCAGCACTTTGAAATCAATTTTAATGGAAAAAATCAACGCAAAATAGTGATTTTTGGCAATTTTGAGATGTCCCCTCGTTGCCATGGTAACAGAAAATTTAAGCCTGAGCATGTTGTTGCAATGGCAATGGTCCAGTCAACATTTGTGCCAAGTTTGATTAGTGTTGAAGCAGTTTTTAAAGTATTATGGCAATTTAAACTTGTAACGGGAGACTTTTCAATGAAAACAGCCATTTTTCACAAAATGCTCATGAAGTAATGGGTTAATGAAAAAAATAAAAAAATCTACAAAACAACAATTTTTCTTCCAATTTATATGACAGGCCATGTTTAAACATGAAAAAACGCGATTTAGGGTAATTTTAAGTATTTTCATCATTTTCTGTTAACCCATTACTTCATATACACGCCTTTTAACGCCTTTTTCACCCCCGCCCCTTTATGTTGTCTCAAATGATGAAAAAATGCCTTATTTAGGCCCCAAACACTTGTTTTTGTTTGAGAAATGTTGTTAAAAAAGTGACCTCTTTTTCGGCGCGGCCCCCCAACCAAAAGATACATCAGGGGGTTGCCAGAAGGAGGATGTGCCCCCTTCTGTTTGGGGGGGGGGGTTTGAAGGGGGGCGGAGTCCCCCTCATCGCCAAGAAAATTTTGGACTTGTGAGAGGCTGTAAATGACCCCAGATTGATTATAAGGTAACGTGTAACCAACGCTGAAAAGCATTTGACTCTATCTCAATCCATTGAGAAGTTGCAGCACTTTGAAATCAATTTTAATGGAAAAAATCAACGCAAAATAGTGATTTTTGGCAATTTTGAGATGTCCCCTCGTTGCCATGGTAACAGAAAATTTAAGCCTGAGCATGTTGTTGCAAGGGCAATGGTCCTGTCATCATTTGTGCCAAGTTTGATTAGTGTTGAAGCAGTTTTTAAAGTATTATGGCAATTTGAACTTGTAACGGGAGACTTTTCAATGAAAACAGCCATTTTTCACAAAATGCTCATGAAGTAATGGGTTAATATCTAAACTCTAGCTGTTTGGTTTTTTTCAAGGAAGATTTTTTAAGTTTTTGCTATACACATATAAGGAAAATCAATGACCCCCGGGGCGGGGCCAATTTAGATCCCAGGGCTCTTATTTGAACAAACTTGGTAGACATCCATTAGAACATGTTTTATGCTAAATATCTTAGCTCTAGCTCTTTTAGTTCTTTAAAAGAAGATTTTTTAAGTTTTTACTATATGCATATAGGGAAAATCAATGACCCCCTGGGGCGGAGCCAATTTTGACCCCAGGGCTTTTATTTGAACAAACTTGGTAGACACTCACTAGAAGATGTTTCATGCCAAATATCTAAGCTCTAGCTCTTTAAGTTTTTTAGAAGAAGATATTTTAAGTTTTTTTCTTTTGGTTGCCATGGCAACCAGTGTTCTGCATGGAATTAAATTCTTTGAACAATTTTCAAAGGTGACCACCTAAGGAACATTCCTGTGAAGTTTGGATGAAATTGGCTTAGTGGTTGATGAGGAGATGTCATTTAAAGTAAAAGTTTTTGGACGGACGGACGGACGACAAGCGATCACAAAAGCTCACCCTGTCACTTTCTGACAGGTGAGCTAAAAAGTAAACAATGTATATTATCTATGCCCCTCGTTAAAACATGATAGAAATATCCCCAGAACCTTTTTACTCACAATAATAATACATGTAATTATAACAGCATTAATAAGTACATCGCCTTATCTAATAGTCTGAATCTTACCCAATTTAATGTTGCATGACAAACATTCTATTATAAAGCTTTCAATATATCAGTTACTTCATACATAATCAGTGTTCTTTTCTAATTAAAGCATATATACTGTACTTGCTAACATGAAAAACAAATTTGGTCACGATAAGTTTATCTCATGTATAAAATTGCAACGTGCTTGCAATTTAAGTAATTTTATTTTAAGATTCTTATGCTAGAAAGTATGGTGATTGCTCAATTTTAAGTCATTTGTTAAAAACATTTTCATAAATCGGAAACACACTCTATAAATGGCTTGGTACCTGATATCAATTGTGAAATTTCTTTTATTAAGAATATTACTAACTGATAAATGTTCACAAAATTGCAAATACAATGTAAATCTAAAAACAATGCTACATAATTAAGGTATTATCAAATTATATAATGATTAAGACAATAGATTGAAATGATAGAAAAACAAGCAAATGTAAAATGAACATAAAAAATTATATACATGTAACACTATTGACCATAAGAAACAGTTAAGTCAAACAAATGTAATAGTTATTATGCATTTAAATTTGGGTGTAGTGTCATGTTTCTTCGGAAATTGAAGTCAAAATAGTTCTCAGAAATCAAATATTTCTCTGACAAAGATAGAAATGTTATGAGGATGTAAAGCTCCCACAAACTTTCTTATATAACTCTAGTGCAATCACTGTTTGTTTTTACTTTGACTAGAATCAAAAATGATACCTTTGTTTACAGTTTGTGTCCACAATGATAATAGCATATAAATAAATATTATCTTGTCACTTGTGCCTGGTTATATAAAAAAAGACAATTTCTAATAAAGGAATGTACAAGTTTGTTTTGTGTATGTTAAGAACAACTTAAGCATGTAAATAAAAAGTACTGGGAACATGGTATTTTAAAGGTATTATAAGTAGATTTCAACAATAATAAATGAATGATTTCAAATTAAAAAAAAAAAAAATGGGTCAAAGACAGAAAAGGTCGGGTTGCATTTCTGTACCAAATATCATGATGCTGTAATATTTTGAAAAATATTTACACTGACCATGTGGAAAATTTAAATAAGTCAGTTAACAGGAAGTGGATGAGTGAAAGACTTGAAATCGAATCCCACAGTGTAAGACCATGTGTCAATGCTGTTTGTCAAATATCAAGAGCCTGTGATAAGTAGTTGCTAAAAAATCTGTCACAAAAATGTCCTACCATTGACCATTAATGTTGAAAATTTAACAGTAAACGGGGCTTGGTGAGCGACAGACCTTAAATCAAATCCGACGGTATGGGACCACGTCAATACTGTATACCAAATATCAAGAGGCTGAGATAAGTTGGTATGGAAGACAAAAACTATGAAACCACGAACATTTGTTTACATAAATTCCATAAATAAGTTCAAAGTGGGGGGGGGGGGGGGTAATTCTGGAAATAATCATGCTTGTCACACAACATATGTGTAATGATAAGAAATATAAACAAGAGGGCCATGATGGCCCAAAGTCGCTCACCTGTATATAGGCCCCCGGAGTGGGGCCAGTTTAAACCCCAGGGCTTTTATTTGAACAAACTTGGTTGACACCCATTAGAAGATGTTTCATGCTAAACATCTAAGGTCTAGCTTGTTGGGTTATTTAAGATAAGATTTTTTCAAGTTTTTTTCTTTACACATATTGTTAAAAACAATGACACACCTGGGGACAGGACCAGTTCTCTTTTGATCCCAGGGCTTTTATTTGAACAATCTTTGTAGACACTTACTAGACAATGTTTCATGCTTAATATCAGAACTCTAGCTATTCAGGTTTTTTCGAAGAAGATTTTTAAGTTTTTGCTATACACATATAAGGAAAATGAATGACCCCCGGGGCGGGGCAATTTTGCTCCCAGGGCTTTTATTTGAACAAACTTGGTAGACAACCATTATAAGATGTTTCATGCTAAATATCTTAGCTCTAGCTCTTTGGGTTCTTTAAAAGAAGAGGCGACACAAAAAGTCATAGTAAAAATTAATATTTTTCAAGTAAAATAAATCTAAGTTCATGGGGAGGTAATTCTCGCAATATTGGTGCAAGCGTTAACAACCTTGCCACATAACATTTGGTTAATGATAAGGAACATATATTTGAAATATGAAGTTGATCCCTTAAGAAGTAAATACGTATCCAATGCATTTCTCTGCTTAACTTCAGCTAGAAACTTTTTAAAAGGAAGTTTTTCACATATTTCCAATACAATTTAGGTGAAACATGTAGGTCCACTGGCATTCAGGGCTTCCATTAAGATCCAAAATTTAGAAGTCAAAGACTGCAAAATGTCTTGACATTGGAAGTAACAAAATATTGGTAAAGAAGAAAAAAGCATTACATTTTGGAAGTCACAAGCCAAATTCAAGGAGTGAAATGACTCACAAACTTCCATTAATGGAAGCCCTGCCATTACTATGAAAATGGAAGCCTGATGTTCATTTACTAAAAGTGTTTATACCTTTATCATTCAAACAAAAAGTTTCTCCAAAAATTGTGTATTTCTCATCTAAACAAACAACTCTGCACATTTCATCATCTTACAGTTCACATATATTCGTCTTACATGTCCACAGATATATATCAGACATGGGGCGATTACTTGACAATTGTAATCGATTAAATTATGATTATTTGTCAAAATGCTTGATTAAATTAAATTACTGATTACTCCAATTTGACATTGTAATTGATTAAATTACCGATTACTGACAGGAGTAATCAGATTACATTTATGATTACTGATTACATGTACATTAGAGGTGTAACGATTCATCGATGCATCGCGATCTGTCTTGTCCTCGATGTATGCATCGTAATGAAATTACAAATTTCAATATATTGCGATGCATTACATATTTCACCTCCCGATGTATCGATACAGCAGGAATGTACCGCAATACACTAACAATATCTTCCAGGAATATAAGAACAAACGTATTTTTGAATGACTGAAGAAAGAAAAATAGCTCGGAATGAAAACAATAAACAAGCGCGACTATTGTCATACCATCGTTGTCATCATCTCGTTTCCCCGTGTCCGCAATCAATCATTTAACGGTACTAACCAAGTTTTATCAATTCCATGTAAATGGGCTGGTGTTCTTTGAACTTGTTTATAATAAAACATATTTAGAGATCTGTGCGATTTGGGGAACCATCAGACAGTGTTGTATAATGTGGAAGACCGGACGTGGAGTGTTTGCAAAATTTGCAAACTCAAAATAAAATACTCTGGGGTTGAGCACAAATCTTTCGACTGAAACTTATAAACTGTCATTTTCACAGTTGTTGTTCTAATTGTAGATCACTTGTTACTATTTTTTTGACAAGAAAAATCTTTAGTCTGAAATTGTTAAACAGCCATATTTACAGTAGTGGATTTTAGTGTTAGAATAGCTAGTAGATATCAATTTGCTGTTATGGTATAATTAAAAAACCCTTTAATTCTCAAGTAATCAGAAAAGTAAATTTTTGAAAGATCAAAATCGGAAACCAAGATATAACAACAAGTTAAAGAGTTTTTTTTTTTGTTATTGTAATAGTTTTATATTATATTCGTAATAATGCTGTAAACAAATGGCCAAATTTTTATATACTAAGTCTGAAAGTCAGTATCGTGATACGTATCGTATCGCAACATAAGAATCGCAATATGCATCACATTTCTTCAAAGTATGCAATACATATCGTGAATCGCATCGTTTTGAAAAACAAATATCGTGATATGTATCGTGACAGAAAAAATGGCAATGCACAGCCCTAATGTACATAAGTTAAGAAATGCAATGGTTCAACACTATCGTTTTATTGAACATTTCAAAACAACAAATGTACAAAAAAAATCCAGCTTAGTTTTACAGTAATTAATTCAGTCTACATATGTACATGTGTTGCCTTCTATTTACTAAGCTATATTTCTCACATTTAATTATTTAAAAACAGCAGGCATATTTCCTGCCATGCTTGCGTATTGCTTTCTTTTCAATATGATGAAAATCTGTTAGTACATTTTGCTTCTACATGGACTTAAAATGTAACAGAAAATATAACCATATCTCACTTTTGTCAGTAATTGCAGCTTATACTTGCTCTTTACTGAACCTGTAAATTCTTCTCAATAAGTGATAATATACCTATCCAGGCCATTGTTATAACTTCACAGCTATATTTAAGTGGTATAATGGTGACAATCATTTATGCATTGGGTCAATCTGTCAGTGATCTTTTCATCACCTTATTTTTTAAACAGGTGTCATCAAATCTGACCTGGGTGACTGCAATTAATTCACCTACACTACCTAAGACAATTAGTAGGCATTGACACTGGTACTTTTTTAACCTTTATATGTATGTGTGTTCAGCAATTCTTTTTAGCTTAACATGTAATATTGTGATTACTGATTAATTGGTCATGTAATTGATTAAATTATGATTAAACTACAGGAAAAAAAATATGATTACTGATTACTGTGATTACTCAAAAAATTGTAATCGATTAAATTAAATTAAATTACCGATTACGATTACCCCATGTCTGATATATATACAATGGATAGGAAGCTCAGAAAATAGGTCATAGTCAGATTCAGATCCACAGTGCGCTTCGGTGATAATCGGGTTTTCCCACTAGCCCCCGATTCTCGAACTCTCGTTAAACTTCGGCGATATCCATGAACTACTGTTTACATTGCCGACATTTTTTTTTTGAGAAATTTCTGTGTGGAAAAGTGTGTATGGTACGTTTTAACATAAATAACTATTGCTTCTTATGTAAGTAGAAAATGCTTCGTCTTTTTTTGTCAATGTTCCTCTTGGAATTGAATATGGCGGTATTTTGGCTACTATTACCCAGGATGCATCAAATCTTGGAAAATCCCGAAACACATGATAACTTGCACTAGAACAACCCCAATAATACTGAATTTAACTGTATGACGTCTAAGTTACTTCTCCATCTATATTAAGCTCCATGACATGTCCAATCAATCAGTAAATCAATAAGTTGATTGATCATTAGAACATTCAATCAACAATCATAAATCAGAGAATGAATCATCGAGTCAATGAAATCGAGGAAATCAACACTCTGAAATTAAACAAATTACATCAATATAAAAATAGAGTTAAATCAATTTCCTTTGTCTGAAATGCATAATTATCATTTAAATAAAAACCTCCAAATTTATGGTCAATTACAATAAACCCATTCACACTTTCTATATGATCTACGTAAATAACCGAGGTATATCAAGTGAAAAAATACGAGTTGCTTCCCTTATCTTCGAGTAAAATTGATATCTCTTATGCTTAAACAAAACCGCTAGTTTGTTCTGATTAAATGTCCGCTTTTAAAATGTATTACACCAATAGCAAACGTTGGATCTTAGCTTCATCACAGTATATTCTTCAACATATCTTTTGACTCCACAAAGTATTCAAATGAACAGTTAACCCTACCACATGTCAGACCATTTTACATACAATTTATACAGTGAGAAAACAACCGGTTATCTTTATTCCTAAAACTACTGATAAGAAAATCCTCTCGTCTGCTAGTTCTGAAAGTGTTTATCTGTGTATTAAATATTTTCAACACATTGAACAGCTTACTTAATCTGTAGGTATATTAACTTATAATATAGCTATATGCTTTCTATTGGCCGCCACAATCGTAAGTTCATTTAATGAAGTTATTATAAAATACATCATAATCATAAATAAATTCTAAACTCACCAGTTCGTGGAATTGAATGTACCAATAAAGGCATTTTCTTCTTCAAACACGCATACTGTCAAACTCTCTCTCTCTGCTGTAACTTCTGCAAAATATAATAAACACAATGTGCAAAGTGATATGAATAAATTGTGAGATTAAGTAAACAGAGTTCTATATTAACGGATTTTTCTAGTCGTAGAAGGCGAACAATCATCGTCAGTAAATGTGGGTTCTGGAGTCCCACAGGGTACAGTGCTCTTCTTACTACATATTAACGATCTTCCGGACCATGTAAAATCACAAATGAGGTTGTTTGCTGATGATTGTTTACTATATCGCCAGATCAAGTCCCAAAAAGACCATCTTCAACTTCAAAAAGACCTAGACAATCTCCAAACCTGGGCATCTACATGGGGGATGAAATTTAACTCAAAAAATGTTACCTGCTGAGTTCGAAGTCAAAATCGATGCATTTCTACAACATTGATAACAACATACTTCAACAAGTTCAAGTCAATCCTTATCTTGGCATCACTTTCTCGGATGACATGAAATGGTCAACACATATTAGTAACATCTGTAAAAGAGCTAACTCATCTATTGGATTCTTAAGAAGGAACTTACGCCATTGTCCTAAACCATGCCGCAAAAATGCCTACCTAGCCCTAGTCCGCTCCAAATTAGAATACGGATGCACTATCTGGGACCCTTATACCAAAAACGAAATTGATAAACTTGAACGTATATAAAGGCAAGCCGCTCGATTTATTACTAATAACTATACTTCTAGGGATCCAGGATGCGTTACATCAATGCTGGAACAATTAGAATTACCAAGCCTCCAAGAGCACAGAAGACTACACCGGCTTACTTTCATGTATAAGGTAGTGGAAGGGCAAGTACCGGCAATTAACATACGGGAATACCTAACTCCTCAGGGCATTAGACGATCTGTAAGAGCTAAATCATATAAATACCATATAAGTGGTAATATTGTGGAAAAATCTGTGTAATAATCAAAAGTGTTACAAACCAGTATATGTAAAAACAGAAAACTACAAAAATTCTTTCTTCATCAGAACAGTGTTTGATTGGAATAAATTAAGCGACTCTCAAGTGTGTTCATCAACAGTTCAACAATTTAAAAACTCTAAAAAAACTTTGTGACTAAGGCGCACTCCCTTCACCGTCGTGTTAAAGCCAGATTTTGGTCTCTACGACGTACCCTCACAGATACAGAGAACAATTCTCAAAGGTTCCAAATCACGAAAACTGATGACATTTCAAATCAGACCACACTCGTTACTTAATTAAAAAATCATCTATGACATACACTCTATAAAACACTAATTTAAACCAAATGCAACTCAAAATAATACTGACCAACTATCAATTATCCATATTTTCAATAAATTAAGAACACTTTGAACTTTTAACAAACAAAGCCGCTTAAACATAGACAAAACTAGTGAAATTGCGGGAAAACAAGGGAAACAACTCAAACAACAACAAAAAATATATCAAGACACCTGAATTATCAACACTGTTACACATCATGAAATCCAAACAGATTACATTAAGTTCAAATAATATTGGTAAGTTTTCTGTACCTACATTTAGAAAATGATGAGATCAGCTTTCACATACAAATATAGCGTCGAAAACTTTGTTTTGGTACGAACTACTTCCTTACGCAAAGTTAACGCGAATGAATACTAATGATAGTTTTTACTGATTATACCCTGAAAACATGCAAAAAATATACGATAGAAATAACACAATCAAAAATGAACTACTGACAATTCAAAATCTTATCACTTGTGTGTGACAAGAAAATCTGTGTAGAACTACTTTGCGTTGTTCGGTACCCATTCTTCTATTGAAATCCCGCAAATTGTGTTAGAACTGTATTCACTGCTAACGCAGCGAATACAAAAATCTTTCGACCGGTCAGGTTTACCGGAGAATTTGGTAGCTTATGTCGGAGCAGGTATTTCTTACATAAGACATTTACATTGGATTATATAGCAACGTCGGAAGGGTCCCATACCGCTTTCCATAGATAATACATCAAAGAGCTCCTTGATTCCTAATATCATTATACCATAATATAGCCAGGTACCGATGAATTTCATTATCTTTTAATACTACAAATGTAACCAGCTTGCTCTGTATTTTGTATGTAGGCTTTTGTAAGGCAAGTAATAATCATTTCGGCTTAGATGTGAACTCTTTTTATATATAAAAGTACCAATTAGATGAGCAGATGTTATTAGTTTCTTCTCAATTACTTCATGATTAGATATTCCAAAAATAAAATGAGATCAAATTGTAATTACACGTCTAGCACTTTTCCTTATTTGTATACTGTAAGCAGTTTACTTTCAGAGTGTAACATGTAAATCGGTCAAAGTATACCTAATATAGAATGTAATCACCTTTTAGGTTTCCTCTTTCGGATATTTATGCTTTTTGGAATATTCTTGTGTTATTTTTAACACAAAGAAAATATCCCTTGGTAATTAAATAAGTATCCACATATGAGGCAATTTAAAACATTCTCGTGGGAGAGCTACGTAAGAAGTTTAAAATTGTTTTGTGTTTTAAAAAGTTTTAAATTTCACCATTATTATGTTTAAATGCCGGTGTTAGGCCGCGCGAACAGCAGCTCGCACTTATAAAGACCATCTCTTAACAGAAACAATGAAACCAAGCATGCACCATTTTTCAGGTTAGTATTTTGTTGTTGTTGTTTTTTGGAGGGGGGATTCTCCAAATTTCGTCCCTAAAAACTCGAAGACGAAGACACGAAGACATAATTATTTACTCACTTCAGAAGACATGTTATATTAAAAACAATGGACAATTTTATTCATGTATTTTTATTATCGTGTGTTTGTGTTTTTTTTTATTTTCAAACACATGCATATTAGTTGATATCTGTAAACATTATTATGTGAACTCAACTCTCTCGAGAAAGGCGACATTGACATATTTGCCAAAATCAACATGTAGTATTTGCCTAACATATAAACGATGATAAATGCAACATCTAATGTTCGTTAAGTGAAAGGGAGACAACTTGTCTGGTGCTACGAAAAAATCTCAAACAAGGTTTGTCTTCGAGTATGAATACACTAGACTAATAATTTAAGTTTACGAATATATAGTACAACCTTTGAAGCATATAAAATCAGATTGTATAGCATAATAAGTGAACGTGATATTAAATTAAATATAATCTTGTCTTTTATTTTGTCGCACAGAATAGGCATATATATATATATATATATATATATATATATATATATATATATATATATATATATATATATATTATATATATATATATACATATATAGAAATGAGAGAATATATACACACATACCACCACATCGATATGCCAGTCCAATTACGGCACAGCGCCTAGCAGAACAGTCATGAAAGCATAGCCACTGCTCATCCACCATCAAAATGATGGTTTCAGAACAGCTTTATATACAGTCACAAACTGCACTACACATTGAAACAAGCTCAACATTCACATATAAAGAGTTTGTTCTCTGTTATCATATCTCACAAATCAACGATGACATTTTTATTGTCTTCTTCACTGATTGGGACCAGAGAACTATATATCTATTTCCGAAAGTCAACTGGATCACGTAAGATCAAGTAGATCCGTAGGATACAATGAATTTATGATATCAAAATAACAATATATACATTGACTGTAAAACATCTTTGTTTGTTTCTTTGTTTCATTTTACGCCTTTTTCAACAGTATTTCAGTCATATAGGCGGGTAGTTTCCTAACCATCGTTCCTGGAGAGTTACACCAGTACTAGACAACCTTTCTGGATTAGAAGTCATCGACTCTTACCCCTCGACCACGGAGGCGGTTTCAATATATATATGGAATGAAACATGATATCAAAAGAACAATATATGCATTGACTGAAAAACATTATTATTAAAAATTAACTCTCTCGAGAACGGCGAAATTAACATTTTTGCCAAAATCAACATGTAGTACATGTATTTGTCTAACATATGAACGAAAAGAAATCCTATGATAATGATCGTTGTGTGAAAGGGAGACAACTTGTCTGATGCTACGAAAAACATCAAACAAGGTTTGTCTTCGAGTATGAAAACACTAGACTTATGATAAAATACCTTATTTCTTATTTTAGTTATTACTTTTACTATTTATTTTGTTAAACATCGTACATAATCATACATTTACAATCTTGTTCGAAAAATATTGATGATTTGAATTTAAACGTTTGTATCATATATGTTTTCAACAGTTAAAGAACAGCTTTATTAAACTCGGACATTGTGTTGAAATAATAACAAACAAAACCAAATTATATTTTAACGAATTGGTTAATTAAAACAAGTATCTATCACTTTTGATGAAACAGACAGAGGATGGGTTCAGAAAATTCGTCAGAGTTTTACATCTATCAAAGGGGCATGGTTACATATTAAACAATAGTTTTCTTTATACAATTCCTAATATGCGTGTTTACGTGATAAGTTGTTTGTTTTGTTTGGTTTTTTAGCGCACCAACACAATTTAGGTTATTATAGTATGGCACCGAAACAGTAACGATGATTTTGGCTGACATCGGGGTAAGAAACTTAAAGCAACACCAAAGGTCAATACCACCCTACCTCCTGGAGCTAAGAGATCTAAAGACGCCAGTTATTTAAACCATTATTCGCCCGTAGGATCACTCAGGGATAAACGATGGCTGTCACAAAACAACCCTAAAACTTTAAGGCATATCAGAGGCACAAAGTGGTATAACCTGTATTGCTATTCTTTTTTACACATTTCACACTCAAAAAGTATATAGAAAGTTTCAAATGTTTCCTTCATTATAGATTCTTGCAGAACCATACTTAACAACTCAAAAAAGGAGAAAAAAGTAAATATAGTTTAAATATTTATTCATAAAAAATGTTTACAGCAAATACAGAACCTTTAAGTAAATGCTATCCTTTTGAGATATGAGAAAATGATGACATTAGAATATCATTATAGAATTGTAGAATGTCATTTCAGTAGACAAATGCTGTATGTTTAAAAGTGAGCTAACGTACTTTTCTTTATTCTTCGTTTCTAATTTCAAATAACAGAAAGCCATTATTGATCAACATACCTGTAGATTGGTTTATACAGAATTTTCTTTTATTCCGATTATATAGGAATCTATAAGCTTTAAGATTCACTTTAGAATCTATTCCTGGAACCAACCAGTAATGGACAATGAGTGTAAAGTTTCTTGCTCAAGTAAACAACGACTTGCCCCCTACGGGGTACGAATCCAAGCGGCTAGCTAGATTATTATGTCATGTGAGATTCTCCAAATTTACAATGTCATCATCAATCTTGTTAATCTTAATGAAATAGTAGAACCACAGCAATTCCATATCTGACATTAATATGTCAAAACAGAACAAATATTTCAAAAGGCAAAGATTTACAGTATTTTATAATTAAAACTACAATTTGTTTTCAAATCAGCATTATGTTCCTGACCTATTCCTCGTTAACTTTTCCAGAGTTACATGAACCTTATTATAACTGTGTTGTTCCTTATTATAGAAATGATTTATGCATTCAAATAACCTTGGATGATGTCTTTTTTCTCTTTTTCGTTTTGCTTTTTTCTGAATGCATTTGCTATCAGTATATCCTCACTCAGTCTAGTAGTAGTTTTATTTGCCATTTATTCATCTGTTTTTGTTTCACGAGGCCCCGGAGCGAGCTGGAGCCATAAATCAATTCAGGTCCTTTGGGCTCAGACAAATCCGACGATATCGGTCTCAGAACTGTGCGACTCGGCTTGAGGAACCGAACCCAGACTGTCTAACGGGCTGTGTTTTTTTTCGACCCGAATACATGCCTGAACTGTATCCATAAGTTACGTGTACCTATGTGTCCAGCAGAAACGGAAACTGTAAATGTCAGTCCGTTAGACTGTCGGCTATTCCGCGAGCCGAGTAGTTTAATGTGGGACTAGTTTAGTTGGTTTCGAGGCAGCCTTGGTTTCAAAAGTCAAATGTTAAATTTCTTGTCATTTTAATCCTTTAAATGCATATTTATGATCTCCTATCTTACACAATGTTTATTAAACCAATATTAACAAGAATTCTATGTTGTCGATTCTTTGCTTATTTTAGATATAACTACTTTGTCCGAAATTGGAAATTCTAAATCGCTGAAGTTATTCTTTGTCACAGCATGTGATTTTATCAAAATCAATATATGGTTTTAGCATGGTGTATGTATTTGCAAAGTTAATGCATATTTTATTCTTCAATTATTCAAAATTGAAAAACAAAACAAAAACACCTTTATTCAGCTGTCATTTCAGACCGTTAATATTGTATTTGTTCGAGTGTATAAATTTGTGTCATTAAATTTCTAATTAATATTAACTAATGAAATGAGAGATCATTGCTTTTACCTCGCTATTTAAAAGGAGTTTTGACAGATGTTCTTTAATTGTCTGCTTGTATGATTTTAATTTACAGTGTATACAATAACAAAATGACACTGACAATAGATTGTATTTAGCATTAAACATTGTACAAATGTTTGTCATTGTCAGTGTATACAAAAGAACACTGTTTTGGACAATCCTGCTGCATTTGGCATTTTTTACTGTTGCAATTTCTGAGCCCCCTCGATGCTTCGATTTAAATACAGGTATGATGAAATGCATTTTGACAATTCATAATTAATGATAATTTAATTCAACCTTTTAGAAACGAAACATTAAACTTAATTAATCAATACAATAAATCGCAAATTGTTCCATTCCCGTATGCTAATGTTTGTTGTTTTTGTTTTCAATATCAAAGTTTGAACTGAATTTATTGAAATGATATAGCAATACATTAACTTAGATTTTCATCCGTTCAACAATCTCATTCTCTTCTGATAATTATACAACATCAATTATTTTAATGGTAAGTATACTCCGTATAAATTTTAACCCAATGACTTCAGCGTTTGCAGCACGTGCAGTTCCAACAGAAATCATTATTGCAGAAAAAACTCTTTTTGAAATATCTATACGCTGCTAAAAATAATTTCACAAATAATTACATTTACCTGAAATGATTGTTCGATATGTAAATATTCATACTACTTAATTGCACAGCTGTCACATGCATTTTGTACTTCTATATTATTAAAGGACTGAACTAAAATGATATTTTGGTATCATTTCAATACCCATAGGCGTATGATTTGCCTTGGTAAAATAGCTTGATTGTCTATGTCTGGCTATGTCAACATCCCCTAATTTTATTCATTGATACAAAAGTATGATGTTATCGGGTTCCAAGAAACAAAAACTGATTTTCTTGCCTCGGTCCGATTTGAAAACTTTGATTTGTATTTCAAACAAAGGAAGCATGTTGAACGAAGAAAATCGGGTGGGATTTGTGTGGCCTATAAACATAATATTAAACGATATATTTCTTTTGTTGACACAGCCAGTTCAATGTCCAATGGTTCGTAGTTTCTCATAAACTTACTAAAATCGGTGATATATTGTATGGCGTAATATATGTGCCACCAGAAAATTCTATTTACACGGTTGAAGACCCGTTTGCAGAATTGCAAGCAGAATTAGATACATTATCAAATAAATATGAACATATTTGTTTATTTGGAGACTGGAATTCAAGAATCAAGAATTTACAAGAATTCGTTACTCCAGATTTTGACATTTCACAAAAATGATATGGATATTCTTTACAATGAACTAGATCGTGAATCAAATGTATTTCTCGGCACAAATGTTGTTTCTTTCAGGAATAATGAAGACAATTCTGTGAACAATTATGGATATAAACTCATTAATTTCTTAAAATTTTACAACATGTACATATTGAATGGAAGAACTAAAGGTGACCAAAAAGGTCGTGTTACTTGCAAAAGTGTTAGCGCTATTGATTCTTTTTGTCAGTAAAACTAGTATGTTTAAAGTAATTACACATAAAAATTGAATTTTGTCCTTTGCATTCTGATGCTCATACTTTTGTTGAAATTATTTTTGAATATGGTGATGTAAATATGCCAAAAAGTACTGAGAGTTTTAACTATAGACCAAAATTATGGAATGAAAATAGAATGCAA
This sequence comes from Ruditapes philippinarum, assembly GCF_026571515.1. Classification (NCBI taxonomy): domain Eukaryota; kingdom Metazoa; phylum Mollusca; class Bivalvia; order Venerida; family Veneridae; genus Ruditapes; species Ruditapes philippinarum. Next base: position 18,123 of record NW_026866392.1, read on the forward strand.
ACATTTATTTCAAATATCGATGTAGATATTGTAAACAAAATACATGATGACTTAGATACAATTGAAAATAATAATATTTGTACGCAAGAAAATGTAAGCAAAATAGTATCTGATATATGTTCTGTAATCAGTAAAAGTGCTGAAAAATGTTTTGATATACAAACTGTTAAATTAAATGATACATGTAATAACCCTAAAAAGAACGCAAATTTTACGCCAAAATGGTTCAACAGTGAATGTAAAAACAGCACGGCGTTCTTTTCATCGTGCAAAATACTTGTATAAGTTACTTAAAACGGATATTAATAAGCAAAATTTAAACTCTTTCAGTAAACTGTATAAAAAGTGTTTGAATAGGAATTATGATAAATGCAAAAGGTCAAATGTAGAAAAGAAAGTAAAGCTCAAAAAGTCTAGTCCAAGAGAGTATTGGAAAATTCTGAACGGTAGTAAAAGTAATGTTGTTTCGGCACAATTAAAAGATTTGTATGAAATTTTCAAAAATGTAAGCAGCATTGATGACGCTAATTCTCCTAGTAACGATTTACAATTTGAAGACAATTCCAATAACGAAACTTTAAATAAAGACATCTCAATGCAAGAAATCGAATATTCTGTAAAGTCCCTCAAAAACAACGATGACATTTTAAACGTATATTTAAAGTACTCTTTGCCCATTATGAAAAATGTATATCATAAACTATTCAATATAATCTTTAAATATGGTATTATCCCCGAATGTTGAACAGTTGGTGTTATTTACCCAATATTCATAAATAAATGTGATGCTACTGAGCCAAGCAATCATCGACCAATAACTATTTTGAGCAAAAATTGAGTTTTGGCAAATTATTTACGTCTATTTTAAATATACGTCTGCAGAAATTTCTGAAGAAAAAGAATTGATAATTAAGTTTCAATGTGGATTTAGAAAGGGATATTCAATTGTAGACAATATGTTTGTACTTAAAATGATAATTGATATATTGCAAAATCCTAGAAAAAAATTGTTTTGAGCATTTTAGATTTAAAAAGTGCATTTCATACTATATGTATAACTCATTTGTGTCCAAAACTCTGTAGTTATGATATAACTGGAAAATTTCTCAAAGTTGTTTAAAGTATTTATAATAATGCTAAAACATGTGTATGTGTAAATGGTAAGAAGTCAGATTATTTTTCATGTACAATTGGTGTTAGACAGGGAGAAAACCTGTCTCCTCTATTGTTTTCCTTAATGATCTACATCAATATTTCGAAACAAACAATCATGTAAATGGGATAACTTTGAATAATGAAATGATTGGTTTACTTAAATTATTTGTTATTATCTATGCTGACGATACTGTCATAGTATCCGAACAAGGTTCGCTTTTAAAAAAGCTAGTAGCGACTCGCTTCGTAATTTTTTCCAGGGGTGCATTTAAATGTAAAAATGATAGTTCTGTTAGCTGAAGAGACTTCAGCGAACATCAAAATAAAAGTGAAATAAAGTTATGGAAGCCAGTTCTCTAAGTTTAACAAAGAGGAATATGAGTATATATGAAGATGCATGTAAACAGATAGAATGAAGTCCCTATGCCTATGCACATTTACTGTATCGCCTGTTGACCTTGACAAAATAAATCTTAGATAGGTAGAATTCATAAGGATGTCTCTTTATACGAAGTTAAGTTGTAAAATGTTATTTAGTATTGGAATGGGTGACAGACACAAGTCCTAAAGTAAACACAAGTTGTCAGAAAAGCCGGGATCCTATTAAAAAAAATATAGGGATCCCGGATTTTGACCAGTCTAAGATGTTTTTCAGATAAGCCGGGATCCTATTAAAACATATAGGGATCCTGGGAATTGACCAGTTCAAGAATCTAGTTTTCAGAAAAGCCGAAATCGTATTAAAATATAAAGAGATCCCAGGAATTGGCCAGTTCAAGAATATAGTTTTCAGAAAAGCTGGGATCGCATTAAAACATAAAGGGATCCCGGGATTTGACCAATTCAAGAATGTAGTCTTTGATTTTTCCAATTAATTAGGCATATAATTATAAGTATTTGGATTTCCGCATTTTAAGTTTGTTAATAAATACTTCTATATATTTATATCCTAAGTTTGATTAATTTAACGTTCATTACATACAATAAAAAAACTTTTTGTTTAATGTCCTTTCATTACGACAATAATCAATACAAATATAGTTTATTAGTTTTTCCTCTATATCTTATACGATCCCGTATCTCGGCCAGTCCAGGCCTCCCGGTCCCCGGCCAGTAAATATATATACACTAAATACCGATAAAGGATAAAATGACCGGAAAAAAGGAAAAAGAGAAAAATGCACAGAACCAGATGTACACTTATGTTAATTAACCAAACGAAAACTTACTACAGAGGAACAGGTGAGATTGCTTAAACAAAAGTCAGTGTAAATATGATTTTTTGAAAAGAAATCATGAAAACAAACATTTTGATCATCATTATATCTTTGCGCTCAAAATAATACTTGCTGCTTTTTAAAAATGGCGTGAAAATTGAAGGTTTTTTGACGCTATGTAAGATTAAATTTGATTGGCTAAATAAATTTTGTAGGAAGCTGATAGCCAAGCTTCGATTAAATTTTTGGATGGATTCGGAGTTTTAGGTTGTTTTTCAGTAAAATCCTAACGTAATACCGGCTCGCCACGGCATCACCTGTTGATTTACAAAATGCCATAAATTTATATCAAACGTATTGTGATAGTTGGAAATTATCAGTTAACACATCAAAAACTAAAGTTATTGTATTTTCGAAAGGAAGACCTGTACAATACATTATTACTTATAAGAATGAGAATTTAGAAATAGTTGATGAATTTAAATATTTAGGCGTCACGTTTAGCAGAATAGGTTGTTTTGTTAAAGATAAATCTGAAATAGCTAATCATGCTACAAAAGCGATGTACTGTCTTATTAAGAAGTCGAACAATCTGCAGTTACCAATTGATATGCAAGTTGATTTATTCGATAAATTAGTAAAGCCAATCTTGTTATATGGGTGTGAGTGCTGGGGTTTTGGTAACAATTCCATACTAGAAATAGTTCAACTGGAAAATCTAAAACATATATACTGGGTCTTAAATCAAGCACACCCAACTGTATTGTATATGGTGAAACAGGTGTTAAGCCATTACACATTGAGATTAATACAAGAATGATAAGCTTTTGGTCAAAACTTGTTGTACCAATAGATTTTAAACTGACATGTTCTTTGTATAATGTAATGCTTTACAATTTCAGTAACAGTGTTACAGACAAACATTTAAATGGATCTTACATATACGACAAATATTTATTAACTGTGGTTTATTGAACAATTGGGATACCCATGTATTTCCAAATCATGAATGGTTAGTTGCTTGTGTTAAACAGAAATTGTCTGATTTATATTTGAATAAGTGGTATTCTATTGTTAGTAATTCTAGTAAAAACTACCGATTATTCAAGGAAACATTCAAATTCGAACCATACTTAGTAAATACACCTCATAAACTGATTAGAAATGTTAGTAAATTTCGAACTCGTAACAGTAGAAACAGGAAGCTGGAATAGGACAGAACTTCACCAGCGAAAGTGCACACTTTGTAACTATCTTGGTAGCATTGGTGATGAATTTTCGGTACCATATGTAAAATATTTTTTTGATATGCACCATAAGTAAGAAAAGATGCACCATTTGTAAAATGCAAACAAAATCACTTGGAATAATATATAGGGGTAATATTTTCTGTACTATAACATAGTCTTATCATCATCATCATCACCATCATCATCATCACCATCATCATCATCAATGCTGACTGACGCCTTACCTACTAAGCTAACCAGTTATTCAATTAGATTAGTTGATAATATTAACCTTAAAGAAACATATCGTCTTCATTATGTTTATCATACTTTCGTTTTTGAAATTATTGACAGTTTAGACATTGAATTTTTATCATAAAGTAATGTTTTTATTTCAATTTCTCAATAACATATTGTTAACAAAGCATTCAAATTTCATATGTGCTAATACTTATCAAGTAAAAATAATTAGTTTTTCTGTTTTTAGGACGGGCCCTGCTTTTCCATGTCTTATACATGGATGATTTCTGATTGCACGTTCTAATTTGTGACGTTTGCAGGTCCTTCAGCTTATCGTTGCTATACACAATATATGTGCAGTCATACACAACAAACGCCAATAAGTACATGTAAGTTGCTGTAAGTACGGTAAAATCCTCATTAGTCTTGAATATTAAATTAGAGGCAAATTATCTGTTTTAACTATTTAAACGCGCAAGCGAAGCGAGTGCTTGTAAAATTGATGTTTAATAATGGTGCAGTGACATGCACAACAATATTTTAATTATTTTGCAATAATTATTATCAATGATTTCAAAATATTTTTTTGCACAAGTAAATAAGACTTTTTTTGTTCTTTTTTAATGAATAGATTATAAATTTTATTTTGGTGAGAGATTGCTAATAAATTAGTTAAATCGTCGTTTATAAGCATTTATAAAGTATATTATGAAAAGAACATATAACAACGAGATAACAATAATGTGAATATGCGGTTTAAGTTGTTGAAAAAAGAAGTTTTATTGCACCATGTATGTACAGTTGAAACATAGCACACTCATACTTCGATACACAGAATTAAACACACTTCTTTTAGTAAAAAAAAACAGTTGGAAGACAATTACTCTATCTACAAAGTATCTTTTACAATAAAAAATAAAATTGTTTTTGCTCAGTAGAAAGGCACTGAATAGCATGACATTTGTAAATGTGAAAGTAGAAATTCGAAAGTAACTGTTGTATATTTGTGTTTTGTAATGGAATAGAAACAAGCACTTTTTGCTAGAGTTTCCGTTTTAAGAGATGGATAGTTTACTCACAGAAAATTTAATTTAGTATGCCATGACTATGGCGTCAGCGTTTTATGCCTTTTTATGTCGTTACATGTACACACATCTTACTTCATTACCTCACTAAAACTGATGGTACAGCATTGTCCGAGAGTATTCTTTATTTTACTGTTGATATGAAATTAAATCGTTTATTACTTAAGCACCGTTAAGGAAAGATGCATTTGGACACTGGTCTCTCAACAACAACGTTATCTTAGTTGTTAAAGACGTTTTTTTTGGTTGTTACATCTACATAAATGATACTTTACTTCGCTGCAACTGCGTTTCTAAAGTTTTGTTTCACGAATTTATCTGAATTTTTTCATGTTGATGTTATGAGTCACAGTTTTGCTAGTTATTGCAATAAATTTAGAAGAAAGAAACTATTGTTTTGGTTTTCAATAAAAAAAAATTGATGGAAATCTGCTGCTGCTGTTGCTGCTGCTACCGCCGCCAAAAAAACCGCCATTAACAAAACCACCTGCAACCATTACCACCACCACAATCACCACCACCACCACTATTACTTTATTGTACTAGTTCTACTGCTAAAAGGTAATACTGCTTATTTTACAACAACAAGACGTACGTACAATTGCTACTGGTGGTGATGATTATGAGGATGATTATTATTATTATAATTATTATGATTTTGTTGGTGCTGGCGACGACGACGATGGTGATAATAATGATAAGACTATATTATAGTATAGAAAATATTACCCATATATATTACTCCAAGTGATTTTGTTTGCATTTTACGAATGGTGCATCTTTTATTACTTATGGTGCATATCAAAAAATATTTTACATATGGTACCGAAAATACTGACATTTGGTGCAGGGCAAAACGGCAAAAAATTTCGCATTTGGTTCCGATTTGTTGACATATGGTGCACCATTTTACAAATGGTGCCGTTTTACATATGGTGCCGTAACAATGGTGTGGTGCAATAAAACTCTTTTTTTCAACAACGAAAACCGCATATTGACATTATTTTATCTCGTTGTTATATCTTCTTTTCAATAGTATACTTTATAAATGCTTATAAACGACGATTTAACGTAATTTATAAGCAATCTCTCACCAAAATAAAATTTATAATCTATTCATTAAAAAACATAAAAAGTCTTATTCCTTTTGCAAAAAATATTTTGAAATCATTTATAATTATTATTGCAAAAATAATTAAAATATTGTTTGTGCATGTCACTGCACCATTATTAAACATCAATTTTACAAGCGCTCGCTTCGCTTGCGCGTTTAAATAGTTAAAAAAGATAATTTGCCTCTAATTTAATATTCAAGACTAATGAGGATTTTACCGTACATATAGCAACTTACATGTACTTACTGGCGTTTGTTGTGTATGACTGCACAATATATTGTGTATAGCAAAACGATAAGCTGAAGGACCTGCAAACGTCACAAATTAGAACGTGCAAACAGAAAACATCCATGTATAATAAGACATGAAAAGCAGGGCCCGCCTAAAACAGAAAAACTAATTATTTTTACTTACTTACTCTTTTTACATTTAAGCTACATATGAAATTTGGAATGCTTTGTTAACAATATCTTATTGAGAAATTGAAATAAAAACATCACTTTAGATGAAAATTCAATGTCTTAACTGTCATAATTTTCTAATAAAGAAAGTTGTGTATTACAATATGGAGACGATAGGTTTCTTTAAGGTTAATATTATCAACTAATCTAATTTGAATAACTGGGTTAGCTCAGATAGGTAAGGCATCAGTTCAGCGTTGAGATGATGATGATGATGATCATTGATTGATGATGATGATAATAATGATAAGGACTATGTTATAAGCTACAGAAAATTAGTTACCCTCTATATATTTACTCCAAGTGATTGGTGTGTTGAATTTTACGAATATGGTGCATTCATTTCTTACTCTATTGGTGCATATCAAAAAAATATTTTACATCTGGTACCGAAAAATACTGACATTTGGTGCAGGGCAAAACGGCCAAAAATTTTCGTATTGAGTTCCGATTTTTTTGACCATATGGTGCCTACCATTTTATCAAAATGGTTCCTGTTTTACATTTATTGGTGCCGTACATACGTCTTAGAATTATTACAAAAAATGTGTGCCTTGCCTATAAAGATTTGTCGCTTATTAACAATATTAACAACTATCATTAATAACGGAGTTTAATTCATGTTATTTGAAGTATATGACTGATTCTCTTTGCCAAAGCATATTATTTGCTAACATTATTGTTATTTAATATACACATATGGAATACAAAATGTCTCTCCCTCGTATGAAAATACGAGATATGTCTATGCATGTCATATGCCTCTATAGTTTATTATGTAAATATGTTATAGCTCATATTGCATGTTATTCATGAACTGAGTATTAAATAAACTTGTAAAACTTTGAATAGAAGCAATAAAAGCTATGAAATATGCATCGGGTTTTAATTGATTTCGTTCAGGCTTTATTAATATACATTTGTATATTGGTTGTCAAATGAGTAAAACGCTAAGGTTTAGATTTAAATGATTAAAATATATGGGATTAAAAAATTATATTTCACACATAAACATTGATGGGAACAGAACAGAGCGGAAACTTTATTTCAGACTGGTACAAAATACATTGTCTTACACAATACAATCAATTAAATATATTTAAATATTAGTCACATTACATGATCATATCATAGCCATACATGTAAATTGTATATGTAAGATAAAATTCTATCATAATTCTATCATCTTAGTGACAACTGATACAATCCTTTGACATATTGGTAGAATAATGATAAAAGAAGTATAAAAGAATGTGACAATCCACATGAATCAGCTGTTTGAAACATGTATTTGTATATCATATAACTATTATGCAATTTATTCAATAATTGACCCAAAAAATGGCTGCTTCTTCAAATGGAAAGGGAGGTAAATATTTTAAAAATTCAGAAATGTGAAAAATGAAAACCTATTTGATTCGCGCCACGACAAAACTAACATAATGGGTTTGCGACCAGCATGGATCCAGACCAGCCTGCGCATCCGCGCAGTCTGATCAGGATCCATGCTGTTCGCTTACAAACCCTATAACAACCTCTGATCTGGATCCATTGCTGGTCGCAAACCCATTATTTGTTTTTGTCGTGACACGGTCATTTGTATTATAGCGCCATGTATTTTGGCTATTCATCTACGAAATGGATATCGCTGGTGAAAAAAGCAATTTTATATCATCAACAAGAACTAACTCAATTTATTGTTTTAAATTACTATTTGTTGATCATTCAACGGATACAATTCTTTACTTTAATCTAGTTTCGTACAAGCGTAATTATAATGTCACCACAGAGCTTCAATTTCTACCCGTACATGACTACTCAAAAAGCCAGTCAGAATGAAACAAATTTATATTCGAAATGGACGACAAAAAGACTTCAAAAACGGATTTACAGAACACGTTATTCGGATTGCCTATTTATAGAAATGAATCTCTGTCTTCATGTACCGAAGCTCAAAAACCAGTGAGCTAGCATCTGCGGGTAAACAATAGTAGTGAATATTTCTCTTTAAAGAACAGAACAAAAACAAAAAGAACAAAAAAACAACAACATTAAAAATACAAAAAACAACAAAAAAAAACAAACAAAAAACAAACAAACAAAAAAACAACAAACAACACCAAACAAAACAAGATTACCTCCGACTTATCACCATTGTGTTTTCGTAAGTTATAAACTTTCAATCAAGACACTTGCCTTTAAAAATGTCGTCTGTTCATTTTTTATTCTTATTTTATAAAAACAAACATGCAAATAATTATAGGCTCTGCAAATGTGTGTTATAGTTAGCACATGCATTTATATGATACGGTATAAGAGGATCATGGCTCACTTACCACGATTTTCCGATATATTAGTTTTATTTAAAGCAATGGCTGCTTAAACGTCCTTTTCGACGTAAGCTTCTCTACAGAACGTATACCAGACCGAGCGTAGTCGTTAATACTTTTCAATGGTTCATAACTAAAGCTGTTCAAACTGTTTTTAATCAAAATCAGTCCTACATACATGTAATTCTGAAAAACAAAATATCCCTCGAGAAGCCATTATCACAACAAAATTAGATGAAAAGTGCAGACCGGTTTGATTGAGTCCTGTACATGATGAAAATGAATATTGCAACATCCCTCACGCCACCCTATCCCGGGCTTGAGCGGTACTCAATACTCAATACATAAGACTAACTAATTCGTTATTACATCGAACATGAAGGAGCATTTTCTATGGCTGTTTCAGGTAAGGTTTTTACTTGTTTTTGCCTCTTTACAGTTTCGCATATAACTGGAAAATATTAAAGGGCACTTTAGTGTGGTATGGAAAGTTGCGAAAGGTCGAATACCCAAAAACGTTACCATTTGTCGACTTTCCGTCATTTGTCCGTGTTCTCAAACTTCCGCACTGTAAAGATCAAATGGCTCGTAACACGAACCCTCATACATGTACCATATTTCGATAACTGTACAATACATAATTTCTTTATTTCTTACAAGAATGAAGAGAAACATTTTATACAGATACATTACGATGTTATCAAACTTTGATTCTCTTTAAAACAAAAAAAAACATAAATGTGAGCCGCGTCACGACAAAACCAACATAATAGGTTTGCGACCAGCATGGATCCAGACCAGCCTGCGCATCCGCGCAGTCAGATCAAGATCCATGCTGTTCGCTATCAGTTTCTTTACTTGTTATAGGGTTTAAAAGCGAACAGCACGGATCCTGATCAGGACTGCGCGGATGCGCAGGTGGTCTGGAATCTATGCTGGTCGCAAACCTCTATTATGTTTATTTTTTCGTGACGCGGCCTCATATCATGCATGTATATAGCATGTATGTCAAAGCAATGTCTGTTGCTCTTAACAGAAGGCAAATAAGAAGCTCTCTCCAGTTTGTAGGTTGATAAGCCATTTGCCGATAAAACAACCTCAAATAACAGTGTCTGTATTTTAAACTTGTTTGCAAATGGCATAAGGGTACTCCCTTTTATAATTTATAACCGCCCATGACAACACCAACATAATGGGTTTGCGACCAGCTAGATCCAGACCACCCTGCGCATCGCCAGTCTGATCAGGATCCATGCTGTTCGCTTACAAAACCCCTCATAACAAGTATGAGAAACGGATAAGCGAACAGCATGGATCCTGATCAGACTGCGCGGATGCGCAGGCTGATATGGATCCATGCTGGTTGCAAACCCATTATGTTGGTTTTGTCATGGCGCGGCTCATATTATCTTTTGCGACGCTAGATAATCTGATAAGCGTCATTAAACTTTTCAAAACATGTTTGCAATTACATCCAGACTACGAGTTTTGTTTTTTGCTAATAAATATTAATGTTACACGCATGTTTATATGTGCATTGGTATAAGCAAACTGATTCTGTTGATAGATTGGCTATGTTAGTACAGTTTGAACGAGTTACGGAAATCATCTTGCAGTGATTGACAAACCCGTGTAGATATATATGCCACGATAACGGCTTGGCAATTTTACAAATCGATAATTTCACGGCAAAACTGATATTTTTCATTTGGTACATTTAAATAAGAATTGTATTTCATAATTATTTATTTTTTCAATGTTGATAGCATAGTAAAACGTTTCTTCTAATTATTTACTTTCTCTGGATATTATGCCTGCATAGATATCATTTAAACAAAAAAATTGGTAGGTTTAGCGGATCACCATAAATGGACGCGTTTACTTGGTTTCGCGTGTCTTTTCTTAATTTCTTTTTAACACTGCAAGCGGGGCACTGGGACAATTGTTTTTGATTGCATCAAAAAATATCTTATTCATAAAACAGGGAATAGGTGCTACGAAATTTTGGGGCGCAAAGACGCTGAGCGTCGAACACTGCATGAAACTATGTGTACGACAAAGTCAATGCAAGTCTATCAACTTTGATCTGAAAACAAGAATGTGTGAGTTAAACAATAACTTGAGGCACGGGACACAAAAGGCATCAGATTCCAACGTTTACTCCGAGTTCCAGTCGTGGCCTCCGGAGGTTTTTAAAAAATTATTTTGTTTCCTTAAATAAGATTTTTTTACATTTTATTTTTAATTATAGGATTATTCATAACAAATAAACACGTTTCACATAAAAATTATTTAATATGTATAACTAAGAGGCAATTAGATTCGCAAACTGTTTCGTAAATAAATTCATTTTTGGGTTTTGTTAGAGTATGCATTCTGTTTAGGTTTTATAGGTATTATTCTATCTAGGTATTATTGTATTTGTCACAGTTGTGTTACAGTTTGAAAAATTTCATTGACGCAAACAAACCTGATTAGGTTTTGTTATTTACGTCACATTTTGCTTAAGAAACAAATGAGCCACGTCACGACAAAACCAACATAATTAGCATTAGCTATCAGTTTCTCTACTTGTAATAGTGTTTGTAAGCGAACAGCATGGATCCTGATCAGACTGCGCGGATGCGCAGGCTGATCTGGATCCATGCTGGTCGCAAACGCACTATGTTGGTTTTGTCGTGACACGGCTCAAATATTTTTTTCCTTTCTTAGAAAGGGCAAACATGAGTGTTGTAGCGTTTAAATAAGGTATTTAGATAACAGTAAAACCTTATCATCTTAAGAAAGTATCGATGAAAGTCAAATGATTTGTCATAAAAGAAGCTAAATGTAAAAAAAAGTATTATATTGACTTCCATACAATATAAAAAGTCTACATTGTAATTGCATAGTGAAAGATGGTCCAATGTTATTGACCAATTAGTAAATTTTTGGAAACTATAACAGGACACACACACAAAAAAATTAAAATAAAAAAAACACTATTGAGAAATGAAAAATAAGCATTACTTGGCCTTTATAGACCTTTTGAATTATTAATTTCATTTATGTGTTTGCAAGGTTGACGAAATGTGCTACAGTCGTCCTTGCAAGGACAACGAGGTGTGTATACCAAAGTCGCTTTTGATGTCTTCAGATGACGGGAAATGCTCGTACTCTTGCATGCAATTTAGTATGTATTAATTCTTGTAATTGGTCTCGAAAATAAAATGAGCCTCGTCACGACAAAACCAACATAGTGCGTTTGCGACCAGCATGGATCCAGACCATGCTGTTCGCTTACCAACCCTATTACAAGTAGAGAAACTGATAGCGAACAGCATGGATCCTGATCAGACTGCGCGGATGCGCAGGCTGGTCTGGATCCATGCTGGTCGCAAACGCACTATGTTGGTTTTGTCATGGCGCGGCTCAAATGATGTTATATAAAAAAGCAGACATAAAACTATATCTACTCGTTGGAATGAGTGATTATTTGGTTAAATACATTTTGGTGTGTTAGCGGTCATATTTGCATTTTTAAGTAGTGTGGAGCCAGACCAGTCTGCTCAAGGGTGCAGTCAGATTAATGAAAAATATTAGTAAGTAATTTTATCTATACATTTGTTAAACATATTTTTTCTTTCATTTTTACTAGGTCGACCCGTGTGTCCTTTACCGAAAATGGGAACTTTTAACGGTCGAACCGTTGGCTCTGTGAATATCGTAAAGTGTCCCAAGGGCATGAAAGGCGGGGGTAGTGCAGAGTGTCAGCAGAATCTAAAATGGGACAAGAAAATTAACAAATGTGTTGGTGAGGTACTCTCTGAAATTAAACGAAATGAATTAATTTGATATATCAATGTATTTTTTCCTTCCACGTCTTTTACAAATTTCAAACTCTCTATGCAAATAGAGAGAAATAAAGAATCCTTAAAGAACGAACAAAGAGACAAAAATTAATATGTTGCAGGCTCGGTTTGATTGAGTCTGTTCATGGACGGTTATTGAATGTTCAAGTTCCTAGCACTGGCATAAACGGAATTCAACATTTAACCATGGTAATGGTGAAAAAAGTTCCAAATACATCAAAAACTATATATAAGATATTTCTGTCCCGAATAATCAATACATGCCCATGATGAAAACTTCATGGTTTTTTACACTATGCAATAACATGTAAATTCCATTTTGCTTCTTATTACAGGATTTCGTTTTAGAAATGAAAATGAAACCAAAAAGTTTGTAAGAGCAGATCTTGAAACAAATCATGATGGCGAATGGAAACAAGTTTCCAGCGACAACTGGAATTGGAATAAAACCCAGGTTGCCTGTAGAGACCTTCTTGATCTAGAGTAAGTTTGGTAGTTTCCGATCATCATTACTAATTCCAAATTCTGGCCTCAATGTTAGAAAACTTTTTCAGAGTTCTGTCTCAAAGGTCATGGTTTTCATTGGTCAGTGTACATTCTGTGGCAATTTCTGACCAATCAAATGACTAGGATCTGAGTTTGAGTTATAGGAATTTCTTTACAACCTCGGACCCTGGTGTTCATTGCATATAGGTCGAAGTATATCTGTCTGTGTGTTTGTTATATATACGACGGATCAATAAGACGTCTTCGAAAAATATCGTATGATGTTACATAATAATAATAATAATAATAATAATAATAATGATGGTGTTGGTGGTGATGATATTTATGATGATGATAGTGGTGGTGATGATGATAGTGGTGGTGATGATGATTATGATGATGATGAGTTTGCAATGCGAGAGAACCACAATCGAAGGATGGGGTTTACAAGTGCATTAAAATAAACAATCGAGTAAACAATGTCGTTTTATAGATCAATTATTTGTAGTTCGTAATAAATCTCATTATTCAATAATTTTTATGAAAACTATATTTATTGACTTAACACATGATACAAACTTATTAAATTCGTTAAATGACATACGTTATATATATGACAATATATTGGTTTAATAAAATGTCCATATCGTTGTTTAAATATTCTAAGAGATTGAACATTGCTAAAAGATATAATTTCTGTAACTTAAAAAAAATAAATGAGTTTTTAAAACAGACTTCCTTCAGTGTGAGTACATTCACGTGTTTAATTTCTCTCAGTTCAATTGTTGAAGCTTTTTTCAGCTCGAGAAGTGCTCCGCACAAGTTTACCTAAAATTGTTTTGATATTTGAAATATCTGTCTGAATGTTTGTTATAGATTCGGCGGCTCAATAAGACTTCTTCGGCACAAAGAATCACCTAACACCAGGAGTATTGCGGTGGATATAGATTGTAATGGAACTGAGAAAACATTAGGGGACTGCATCTACAAGAGCACGAAAGAGAGTCAAAAACTAAAGATGGTTTTAATTTGCTTCCAATCAAACATCAGAGATGGTAAAGTATTTTAAATAAATTATATTGGTATTTGTATGTTCTCTAATTGGTAACTTTTTGCATTTCAATCATTTGGGATATGTATCTACACGGGTACGGAAGATAGTAAAAGATCAATGATGGCTTAAATTTGCTTCAAATTCAACAGCAGTGATGGCAAAGTTTTTAAATAAATTATATTGGTATTTGTATGTTCACTAATTGAAAACGTTTTGTGTTTCATTTGGACAATTTATTAATTTGTATAGCATGCAGACAACATCATATTTGATTTTAACTCGTATTCTAGATTAAAAAAATGATATATTATATGTAGAGAGTGAAAACTATATAGGGGAGATTATTAAAATTTTGGTGCCGTCTGGGTGCCCTGATGTTGTGGTTGGGTGTGTAACTCTTTTATCTTTTTTCGGTCATGTTCCGTTCTGTATTTTTGTCTTCGTGGCTATAATGTTAGTTTATTAAGATCTTTGAAATGTTGCGCGAGATTTAGCTTTTGTTTAATTATTACACAAGACACTGAAGATAATTACGTTACAAATTGCGCTGACAGTAGCATGTAATAGCAAACAAGACTGGCCCTTGGGATAAGGCCTTTTTTGCTTGTGGATGAAAATCAATCTCAACGTCGTTTATTCCACCCAAATGTTTCATATATTTAATGTACATTGCTATACATTGAAATTGAGAAATAAGCATCCAAACAAACAAAACAGAGTAACGAAACAGTAACAGCACTAAAAGTGACGGACGTTCTCATTTTAATTAACTTTTTGCAGCTGGATCATTTAAATATATCACACGTTCGTCTGTATTACCATCAACGGAAAATCTGATATCACCGCAAAAAAAGGAGTTTTTATGGGTAAAATTTTGGCGCACGTGGTCTCCGGTCGGTAAGAAATGCAACAGCAATGGACACGCATGGATTGAAAAAGAATCAAAAGTTGCATGCCGCTCAATGTTTCCAGATAAGTCGTAAGTTATTTAAATGTTAACACGTTTGATAAATACTCCCATGACTATATACTTTTTAAGCGTACGCATTACTCTTTTCTTATTTTCAATTTAATAATATGATCAGAAAGTTAATTATATGTTTAATAATGAAATGTGGAGAAAAAAAACTATTGGCATAAAATGCACATTTTTGTTTTCTATATTTTGATTGTAAAAAATTATTTTTCACTGCAGTGACACAGTCATATTTTCGTACTTTCACTGCAATTTTTTAAACTACTTTCCTCTAAAAACAGTCAATTAACTACTTTAAAAGAAGAGTATTAACATTTGTTAGATAAAAATAGAAACAGAAATTTTAACTTTGTTTTTTCCCCTTTTAATACGAGATTTCTTTTTGTATTTTTTGTGGCCAATGCCATCCACGAAATATTTGTTTTTCATACTACTTGATTAAAAAAAACCATACTTAAAGAGAAAAATACTTGAATATCCTTTATCGTTTATTTTTTCATAACATATTTGAGCCGTGTCACGACAAAACAAACATAGTGGGTTTGCGACCAGCATGGATCCAGACCAGCCTGCGCATCAGCGCAGTCTAATCAGGATCCATGCTGTTCGCTTACAAAGTCTATAACAAGTAGTGAAACTGATAGCGAACAGCATGGATCCTGATCAGACTGCGCGGACGCAGATTTCTTATGTACTTTGATTGTTTTTGAAACAGTTATAAAGAATAAGGTCTTCAAATAACTCTGTTGATTACAAAGTCACTTCTTTGGTAGTATGTGAGAAGTAAGCAGTGAACAGTGAGCTAAGCAAAAAGGCATTTCAATTTATATAGCGAAGGAAATGATCTGCTGTAATGCTCAGTTGTTTTGGGCATCTAGCAGGGCATTCCTAAATATAGTGTAAAAATGCTCTGATACTCAGCTGTCTTCGCAATCTAGCAGAGCATTCCTACCTTTAGTGAAAAAATGTTCTGCTGGAACGCTCAACTGGCTAGACAATCTAGCAGTGCATTACTAAATATAGTGTTAAAATGCTCTGCTGGAATGCTCAGCTGGCTAGCTAAGCTGGCTAGGCAATCTAGCAGGGCATTACTAAATATAGTGAGAAAATGCTCTGCTCATATGCTAAGCTGGCTAGGCAATCTAGCAGAGCATTACTAAATATAGTGTAAAAATGCTCTGCTCGAATGCTAAGATGACTAGGCAATCTAGCAGGACATTACTAAACATAGTGAGCAAATGCTATTCTGTAATGCTAAGTTGGCTAGGCAATCTAGCAGAGCATTACTAGATATAGTGTGAAAATGCTCTGCTGGAATGCTAAGCTGGCTAGGCAATCTAGCAGAGCATTACTAAATATAGTGTAAAAATATTCTGCTTGAATGCTAAGCTGGCTAGGCAATCTAGCAGAGCATTACTAAATATAGTGTAAAAAATGCTCTGCTGGAATTGCTAAGTTGGCTAGGCAATTTAGCAGGACATTACTAAATATAGTGGTACAAATGCTATTCTGGAATGCTAAGCTGGCTAGGCAATCTAGCAGAGCATTACTAAATATAGGTGTAAAAATGTTCTGCTGGAATGCTCAGCTGGCTAGGCAATCTAGCAGGGCATTACTAAATAAAGTGTAAAAATGGCTTTGCTGGAATGCTAAGCTGGCTAGGCAATCTAGCAGGGCATTCCTAAATAAAGTGAAAAAATGCTTTGCTGGAATGCTAAGCTGGCTTGGCAATCTAGCAGAGCATTACTAAATATAGTGTAAAAATGCTTTGCTTGAATGCTCAGCTGGGTAGGCAATCTAGCAGGACATTACTAATATTAGTGTAAAATGCTCTGCTGGAAAGCTTAGCTGGCTAGGCAATCTAGCAAACCATTACTAGATATAGTGTAAAAATGCTCTGCTGGAATGCTCAGCTGGCTAGGCACTATAGCAGAGCATTCCTTAATATAGTGAAAAATGCTTTGGTGGAATGCTCAGCTGGCTAGGCAATCTAGCAGGGCATTACTAAATATGGTGTAAAAAATGCTCTGGTGGAATGATAAGCTGGCTAGGCAATCTAGCAGGGCATTCCGAAATATATTAAAAAATGCTCTGGTGGAATGCTCAGTTGGCAGACTGATTCTGAGTTCCAGGATTTTTTGTTCCCAAAGTTTTTATTGACATTTTCGACTTCTAGGCAATTCTGAGGCACTCGCAGACTTTCAGGAATTTTTCGTGCCAATAGAAATAATGATATTTTTTGACTTCTAAGGACCTTTTAAGAGACTATTTTATTGTCCTGGCGACTTTTTGAAGGACACTCGCAGACTTTCAGGAATTTTGGTGCCAATGCTGATATTGACAATTAAGACTTCTAGGACCCTCAAGAGTCCATTTTGGTTGTCTGCGACTGATTCTTGGACACTCACAGACTTTCAGGAATGTTTTGGTGCCAATGGAAAATAATCATATTTTTGACTTCTAGGGGACCCTTAATAGTCCATTTCATTGGTCTGCAGCGTATTGTTGGACTCTCGCAGACTTTCAGGAAAGTTTTTGGTGCCAATAGAGATGATGGCAATTTTTACTTCTAGGGACCCGCCAGAGTCCATTTTTTATGGTCTGCGACTGATTCTGGGGACATTCCCAGACTTTCAGGAATCTCTTGTGCCAATGGAGTTAGAGACATTTTGACTTTTCTAGCGACCTACCAAAGTTCATTTCGCTGGTATGCGACTGCTTTTGGGACACTTGCAGACTTTCAGGAATTTTGATGACAATGGAGATAATGTCATTTATGACTTTAAGGGAACCACCAGAGTACATTTTCTGGGGTCTGCGACTGATTCCTTGAGACTCGCAGACTTTCAGGATTGTTTAGTTTGCCATTGCAGATCATGATTTTTTTTTACTTTTTAAGACCCCTTATTCATAAGCAGAGCAGTTTTTACCCTAAATATCATTATCTGCATTAGCACCAAAAAATTCCCTGAAATCCTGCAATGCCTAAATAATCAGCGCGCAGACCAACGAAAAAAAGACTCTGGATGGTCAAAAATGTCTTCAATTTGTAATTATCTCTATTGGAACCAACACTTCCTGAAAGGTCTTGTGACTTCCAAGATTAAGTCGCAGATCCTGGATGGTCCCTAGAAGTAAAAAATGTCATTATCTGCATTGACCAAAATTTTCCTGAAAGTCTGCGAGGGACTCAGAATCAGTCGCAGCAAAAACAACGAATAGACTCTCAGGAGGGTCCTTCTGAAGTAAAAATGTTCATTATCTCCATGGCACCGAAAATTTTTATGAAAGTCTGCAAGTGTTCCAGAAACATTCGCAGACCAACGAAATGGATTCTGGATGGTCCTAAAACTTCACAAATGTCATTATCTGCATTGACACAAAAGATTCCTGAAAGTCTGCGATCGTCCCAGAATCAGTCGGAGACCAAAGAAATACACTTGAGGTCCCGAAGAAGTCAAAAATGTCATTATCTGCATTGGCACTAGAATTTCAGAAAGTCTACGAGTGCCAAATAATCAGTTTTCAGACCAACGAAATTTATACTTTATTTAAGAATGCCCTGCTAGTTTGCCCAGCTCAGCATTCCAGCAGAACATTTTTACACTAATTTTCAGAATGCTTTGCTGGATTGCCTAGCCAGCTGAGCATTTTTAACACTATTTAATTAGAATGCTCTTCTAGATTGCCTAGCCAGCTGACCAATTCAGCAGAGCATTTTTACATTATATTTTGGAATGTCCCGCTAGATTGCTTAGCCAGCTGAGCATAAACAGCTACGCATTTTTACACTTTATTTAGGAATGCCCTGCTAGATTGCCTAGCCAGCTGAGCATACCAGCAGACCATGTTAACACCATATTTTGGAATGTCCCGCTATATTGCTTAGCCAGCTGAGCATAACAGCTACGCATTTTTACACTTTATTTAGGAATGCCCTGCCCAGATTGCCTAGCCAGCTGAGCATACCAGCAGACCATGTTTACACCATATTTTGAATGCCCCGCTAGATTGCTTACCAAGCTGAGCATAACAACAGAGCAATTTAACACTATATTTCGGAATGTCCCGATAGATTGCTTAGCCTACTGAGCATAACAGCAGTGCATTTTTACACTATATTAAGTAATGGCCTGCTAGATTGCTTACCCAGCTGAGCATACCAGCAAAGCATTTCTACACTTTTTTTTGGAATGCTCTGCTAGATTGCTTACCCAGCTGAGCAGAACAGCAATTCATTGATTTCCCTATATAAATCGCAATGCCTTTTTGCTTAGCTCACTGTTAACTGCTAACTTCTCACATACTCTTTGGTATTAGTTTTTATTTTACCCTTACACACGACGTACGATGCTAAGATGGCAAAACGTTGATGATACGAGATAGATTTAATGATAATGAAATAACGAAGATGCGATGTTTCTCTCTCATTCACCAGTGGAGACGCGACGGTATAAATCATAGGCACTTTTTTTAGGGACAATGCCCCAGTTAACTAATCAGTAGCGTACAAATTGATTCGAATTTTTTAGTATTAAAACGATTTCTTAAGACTTTGTTCGCCTATGGTTATATTGCGTTTCAAAATCTCATTATTGTGCGATGGTGGGGTAATGGTAAACAATCACGAATAAAACTTTAAAACTTTAGTTGCTGTATATAAAACAGTATATGAACAAAAAAACTGTACCCTGTCTTGCAAGTTTATACAATTCATATAACCTATTTTGCGACAACAAACATATATATATATTCATTCGTAGTCTTCTCGGGTTTTGATTAACGCGTTGTTTAAAGTTTAACAACGATTTTGTCAGGATATTATTTTATTCCAATTCGTAACAGAATTACATTGATATTTTTATCATAATTATTATGTAATCAACCTTTCTAATTATGTTAAATACTTAGTCATAAATCAAAAAACCTTAATCCAAACAAAGAGAAAGAAAACAAAATAGAATGTTTTGAAACCATGTATCAGATATAAAAATTTCAGAAGTTTATATCCCCTTGTTATAATCACTTGTTTCGATTTGTTTGTTCACAGAAATATAAAACCGAAACACGATTTCAAAAACATGGACTTTTCTGGGAATTTCGTGGTATTCGATTGCCAAGGGGACGAGCCTCATCTACTTAACTGCAAACATCGAATTTGTAAAGACGTAACAGACAACAACGTCAGACTTCAATGTAAATCCGAAATGTAGTCGGAAATGCTTACATTGGAAATCTAAGCAACTCCCTTTTTTCACTCGAAGCTTATTGAATCATTTCTAAATTAATAGCACTTACTTGTGACAAGATGTTCTTTATTGACAGATTTCTTTTATATTAAGAAATAAGTAAAACGTGCTACCACCCCCCCCCCCTTTTAAATGAACATGGTAAAGTAAACAAGAAAAAAAAATAAAGCACTATTTAAAGAAATAACTTTTGACCAAAAACAATGCAATATCGACTATGTCACTTTGTTATTTACATGTACACTGAGAAGGGCTGAAAATCTATTTTTGATATTATTTATAGTTGTTTTAGTTTACTTTAAGATTCTTATTTTTCACGATTGTACATGTCGATCGTCATTGCGTAATCTTGACGTATTTGAGAGGTTATTTTCAGTTACCTTAAAAGAAAGGATTACTGCTGCATTATAAAATCATTGGCAGATATGGATGGTGATATAACCTTACAACAGTTTATATAGAGTCGTAGGAATTGTAAAATATGTTAAATAGTTACCTTATGCTTTTTTATTAGACAATACTTCCAACTTAGATGATTCGTTTAATTATGGAACTCTTTAATTTTAAAAGTAAATTCGACCAGTTCACATTGATTGAAGCTTTGTCAAAAATTTATGTGCCGTAAAAAATCCTAGCAAAGTTATAGCTAGTACAGAAAACGTCTCACGGGCAATGGAATTGGTTTCAACGTGAATCACGCTGGTTGACGTGGTTTAAACTATATTTTTTGTTAATAGCGTAACACATATACCTAAAATTAATTTTGATGCTTCGAAAAATTGTCTTTAAATAAAAAACTATTTATCTAAAAAGGAAAGATACGAAATTAGTTAAATCATAATTGTTTTTATTTACATATAAAGGTTTTGTATTTTTTTTAAAAATGCAGAAATCAAAAAATTCCAATGTAATATGTCGTTAACGCGGAGAAGTGGTCGAAATTTAATAACTTCATGGAAATTACAGAATAACAGGGGAAATTGGCTTTGAAATCACAAGCAGCTGAGCTTAAGTTAATGTCGTTCATAATTCATTATGCTTTTTGTTTGAAATTTAATTATGCAAAATTGTTGAGAATTAATATATTCGCATTCAATATGCTTAATGTATTTTTTTATGTACGGTATATACCATATAAAATAGTGATAATTATATTCCAAAATGAGTTTTGTAATTATTAAGCCTAGTATATATTGTATATCGACTGTGAATTAAGCTGAAAAAATTCACACTTTGTTTATGAAAGACAGTAATGTGTTTTACAAACGGAAGTTACCCATTCAATATTCTACTGTACATTCTCACCAAACACTGTATTGTTTGTTGTGTGGCATAACAGTACTTTGATATTAAAATCATTAAAAAGGAATAGAAAAAAAAAAAAACAACTAAGAAACAAGTCTAAATTATATGTAGGTAGCCCCATTTGCAAAGATCACCCTAGTAAAATATATATAAAAATCTGAAAAGAGGGTGATACCTCGGAAGCATAAAAAACAACAAAATAACAAGAAGATTGCAGACTTGGTATGATTCAGTCTGTCCATAAGGGGTAATGAAACCGAGGCAACATCCCTCACGTCCCCTAGCACTGGCTTGTGCGCTACTCAATTTTAACACTTAATGTCCCCTGGAATCACCAGCTTGCCACTCTGCACTTGACACATGTTGTGGCAGTTTAATTTAATATCATATTTTCAAACATCCGTATGCTAGAAATAATGGTAAAATTGTGATAAATATAGAAAATTTATATATGCTTTATATTTACTATAATATGCTTTATGTTTTTACTCGCTTTATCATACATTTGATTATATCAGATTATTCATTAACTTTTTTCAATATGAGGTAACGTTTTCACTTCAAATATAAGGCTAATATGAAGTTTCACCACGACATTATGTACATAAAACGAGACCATTATGACAAAAAGTACAAACCTTATAATAGAAATCTCGACTATTATGATATTAGAGAATTTTAATTGGCTCTCCAGCTTGCCATTATAAAATCTGCTTTTTTTTCATTGGAAAAAAACCGCCATTTTTGAATTGTTGCAAGGTCGGTTTTTCGAGACATTTTTTAAAACAATAATCTCATTTGCAATACCTCACATCAACGAAAATTTCACATTAGTTATATTTTGTTCACTTAAGTGCTTAACTATTTAGATATGTGTATTAAGTTTTAATAAAATTCTCCACTAATTAAGCGTTTCATAATGGCCTTGTAATTGTGCTTATGACAGTCTTCAGCCCAAAAACAATGGTCATTATGAAAACCTTAAACATTACATTCATAGTATTGTCAGTGTATTTTAGATGTCTGTATTTTGTTATTTAAGTTCATTATATTTATAGTGTTATCAGTGTCTATTCAAATATTCTGTATTTGTTATTTAAGTTCATTATAAATTATAGTTTTATCATGTCTATTCAAATATCTTTATTGTTATTTAAGTTCATCACATTCATAGTGATATCAGTGTTCTATTCAAATATCTTTATTTGGTTATTTTAAGCTCATCCACATTCATAGTGTTATCAGTTTTCTATTTTAGATTGTCTGTTTTTGTTATTTAAGCTCATTATATTCATTATTTATCATTCTATTTTCAGATTTCGTATTTGTTTATTTGCCTCACTACATTCATAGTGTTTTTTAAGTTTCTATTCAGATGTCTGTAAAATCTCTTCTCTT